>NC_056732.1:1130208702-1130431202 GCF_019279795.1 Protopterus annectens | reverse complement strand
CAATGGTATGCATGGTACACCACAACCAAGCTGCAAGGGTTGCTAAGGGTCTGTGACAGTGTTCGGCATGGTAACTAGGAATTAGTAGTCAATGCCATGCAAATGAGGCAGGCAATAGTGAATCGCAAACGTCCCGCCGGACTAAGGATGTACCATACGCCGCAGCGCTACAACACTGAGGAGTGGCTTAGAGGTATACATGACATCAGCAGTGGGGTGTGCCACCATAGCTGTAAGCACATTGGAGCAATGCAAATTCGTCCTGGCTGTTGCTAAGCAAAGCCGCAGGACAGGGATGGGGAGGTAGGTATAGCATCGTTTAGCTGAGAGCACATATGGTGCCCGAAAGCGCATGTGTACGGGGAGGAAAACATACCCGAAACCCGGTAAGCGGATGCACGCACCGCGCACCATAGCTCAAACAGGAAGGTCAGGGGAGGTGTCGGATTGCAAAGATAAGAGCACTGTCATAGCAGAGCAAAGCAAACCTGCAGTAGACCGGCAATAGAACACATTACGCAAGATAAGCCAGGTGTAGGAAAGTACAAATGAAAGCAGGCTGCTGGATGCATGCCAGAAAATGGGAGGTGAAACATGAAGAAATGTAAAGGGAAGGGCAAGAGGTATTCCACGGCAGCCAAATGTAATTCAACACCAAAGGCACCACAATAGTAGTTCCTGTCGTAAAACACATAAGATACCCTGTAGCTACGATCATACATACACACCCTATGACATCATCGGTGTTCACAGCACAATAGTATAAAGCGTGAAAGCACCCCACACATACCTGTGTATTCCCAAACACTGCACCATAGGTGTAAACATACAGGGAACCTTTACAATGTACATGTTGGGAGCTGCCATAGCTGTGATTCATCACCATGTGTTAGAGACTGACGGTGTTGTGGAGGATGATGCTGACAACCACCGCAGGCCCCAGAGGAGGAGAAGAGTGTTCAGACCAAGAGTAACCTACCAGGGGCTACATGATCTGGAGATAGTAGAGCATTACAGGGTGGACAGGGACATCGTACAGCAAATAGTTGAGCTGTGCCGGCCACGCCTGAGATCCAGAAACAACAGAGGGGAACTCATCCCAGTGGACATGAAGGTATGTGTAAGCTTGTGAATACTAGCCACAGGTACCTTCCAAAGGCCAACTGGAGATAAAATGGGGATCTCACAGTCATCAGCATCCAGGGAACTACACCAGTTCCTGGATGCCCTGTTACCACATGCCAATGAGCATATATACTTCCCCCGAACTCAGGAGGAGTTGGCCAGCAATATGCGTCTCTTCCACCATGTGGCACACTACCCGGAGGTACTGGGTGTGATAGACTGCACACACATACATATCAAGTCACCACCCGGTGAGCATGGTAGGCACTTCATAAATCGCAAGGGATACCACTTCATCAACCGCCAGGTCATGTGCAATGCCCAGGGCATTATCATGGATGTGTGTGCTGGCAGCCCTGGAAGCTACCATGACTCCCACATCTGGCATGCCTCACAGCTGTATCAGGTATTTGTCAGGGGGTCATCCCACATGGCCACCTTTTGGGGGATGCTGGCTATGCACTGGAGCCGTGGATGATGACCCCCATCAGAAATGCACACACACCCATGCAAGAACGCCATAATGAGGCAACATGCACAAACCAGAATCATCATAGAGCGTGTGTTCAGGATGCTGAAATCACGGTTCCGTTGCTTGGACATATCTGCTGGAGCCTTGCAGTACTCTCCAGGCACGTGTGCCCACATCCTCATAGTATGTGCCATGCTACATAATATGATCCTGGGGAAACAGCTGCAGCAGGCACAAAATGGTGAAGGCCCTCACAGCCCACCGCAATTGCCAAGGCCATTATAGGCACAGAGGGATTCAGACCATGAACACCCTGTGCCAGCCCCAGTAGGCAGATGGAGGTGTGCCCAATATGCCTATGCCTTGGCAAAGAGGGAACATATAACACATACTCTGACAGTGTAGGCCCCTATGGACTGACACATCTCTCCACCTGCACACACAGTAAAATGGATGGCACACACACACGACCACCTGTAAATTGTAATGTATAGGTGGCCTACTGTGAGAATCCTACATAGGCAGCCCTCAACCATTGTACACACAACAGCTATTGGAACAAGGAATGTCAACACCTGAACAGTACACGCACCTATCAGCATATGTTGCTATTGTGTGTATAGGTTGCTAGGTACATTGGTAGGTACACGCCCGATTGTCAAAGGCCATTCATCAATCGAGACAAACAGTGTCTGCTGTCACCACCACATCAAGTAGCCAACTGTCGCTCAGTGGAGCAGATCCAATTGCTGGGATCCATGTGTGTAATCACTGTTCCCCACACACTCTGCATGGATTCCCTGGTGCATTAATGAGGGGCTCCATATAATGTAATCATGGATGTAGTGGCAAAGAATGGGGTGTACCCATGACAGGTATCTGTCACCCCAGCATGCTCCACCTAAGGTTGTGTGAAGGTGTAGCACATTATAGTGTGTGGCTCACTGTGACATACATACCCAATGCTGGAGCACATCCATTAAACATCACTTGGACATACCATTAACAGGTATCATCCATATGTAAACTAACTGAGTTACCCATTTGATTGCAGTATGGAGTAACAGCCATAGTACAGTCCACATACAAAACACCATAACATGTGTACAAATCCCAGATGCCCAAGTGGTAAATGCAATGACTGTCATGCATGTTCCCGGTCCCACATCCTGCAAGGGATGTAATGTAATCCCGAAGGCCCGAATAATGCATGTTGGATGCAGGTCATCAGATCATGTTTAGCACATGTTAGTGGGAATATGCATTGCCCAGTGCTGGTAAGCATCATTTAAATATGACTATACGGATATGTGCGAAACAGGGCTAAGCTTCTCTGAATATCGTGCAGATCATGGTCAGTGATGTCCAGAACAGGTGAAACCAGCATTATTCACCCCTGTACTAATAGTGCCTGTTCTGAAGGGTAAAATGACCACTGCCAGGAGTAGAACATGCAATCATGTACACAATCACCTAACACTAAGCTATCCAAGATGTACCAACGTCAGGTGTGTAATGTGACAGGTTCAAACACAAACGTGCGGAGTCCAGGTAACAGTATACACCGACATGTACACAATGAAAGGTGTATTCTGCCTGCCACTCTCTCTGTCATAGATATATATATATATATATACATATATATATATATATATATATATATATATATATACATAATAGAGATAGAAAGGGTGATAGAGAGATATATGTTGATATATATGGATTCACCTATATCTGCAAATATGTTGATAGGTCAATGACATGTACACTACCATGGAGGTACAAATAAATAGGATACTGCCAACTATGGAATGTGTCACATACCGACACGCGTAATCACGAGGCTGAAAGACCGAAAGAACACAGCACCGGAACACTAGAACTGCGTGTAATATTATCAAGATATTAAGGGACATTTAGTTATCACTGCCAGTGTTGTGGTCCATGTAGGTACTGTGTTCAACTGTGTTTGTGATTGCCGTAGTCTGTGCATGTGTGTGTTGAGGGTGCCGTGTGCGTTTCCGTGAGACTGTAATGTGTGTGTGTATTTGCATCATGTGTCTGTTAGTGCTAACTCAGAGGTAGATCATTACGGTAGGTGTGGTTATAGCTGGCCATAAGCATACGGTTACCACCTGTCCCACTTTAAGAGGGACAGCCCCTCCCTGGGCAGTTGTGTCCTGACAAAAAATATTAAAAAGAGCAAATGTCCGAGATTGTAGGACATAATTATGTCCCATATATTATGTAATAGTTGCATTAAATAGTTATGCCTGTATCTAAAAAACGTAAATGTTACATGAAACATGATAAGTAGCTAAAGTGCTACAAGAATAAGTATGTATTCAGGATAAAAGTATGTGCTATCTTGTGTACTGACCATGGGTATGTGTCGGCCTGTAAACACCGATGTGTGTTTTGCAAATGTCCCACTATGGCCATTTGAAAAGGTGGCAACCCATGCCAAAGAGGTTCAGTCACCAACACAACTGCAATGAGTGCAAATATCTGTGACAGAAATACATGGGACAGCTGTCATTTAGTAACATTCCTTTACATATTGCTGTATTTCCGGAGGTATGGAAGTATCAACCTCACCTGCATACTATATAGAAACCAATTAAGAATGGCCCAATGTATAAGCTCGTAACAACCATAGTTTCAGTCTACTAACTGATAGGTCTTCAATTAGGGAAGGAGCCCACACACATGTATGGAATAAGTATAAATGCAGTCCCCACAAAACTGTATATGCTATGTACACCCACCTATATCTCCCACACATTAAACAATAGCAATACAGACTGTAATAACATCACAAACACCACTCACTCAATTTCATCTGCAGAAGCGTTAACATACCTTGTGAGAAACACATTTGTAAAGGCGCCATGTGAAATCGTAGCTGTTGTATAATGGAACAGATGGCGATGTTACAGATTTTGTTTGCAATAGTCCCTTATCAGACGGTTGAGATGACAGGTACACTCACATGTAGAACCACATACTCTAGCTGTCACACACAATCCACGGGGGACATGAATCCAAAATATCCGTGTCTCTACAAATAGCAGTTGCAATTCCACACAACAAAACACATACAGGCCGTCTCCCCGAAGGTAGGGCAAAAGGGCAACACCCAAGTGGAGAATTCAATTATACCCCACTGTTGCTGCATAATTGGCGAATGGAGTAGCTGCACAGCTGATGTGCATGTAATAATTTATTCAGGAACACCAATTGGTGGCAGGAAACCACATGTTACAGGTATCGACGTATATAAGGATGACTTGCCAGACATTCAAACAGTATGCTCATACCATAGAACCATTTAAACAGTAAAGGTGTAAGAGAGATATGTACGAAGGTTCGGAATGCTAACAAGGTATGTAGAATACTCAGTATGTTAGGGTATGTATAGCCTGTTTTGTATTAATTAAAAGTGTCCACAATGCATAAAGTGGGAAAAGGTATTATGTAGTGATGTCTTGCTGAGCATATTAATGCTTGTAGAAATTGTGTGTCCTGCTGTGGGCCACAAGGTAAACATCACAGACACCACAAGGGATGCTACATGAGGGCTTTAAACAGAACAATTCCACACCACCCACCATCAGTGGTAGGGTATGTCCAACAAGTACGTGCCATAGCAGGGGATAGTATATGTTGATATAACTGTCACAGTAGGCATGTGTATGGGCATATAACGACAATAACATGCCTAAGGTGGTCTTGCTGTGCAAGTATGCTTTGCATTATGGGATAATATGTAAAATATGTGTAATGTACAGTATTGTAAGTAGATATGTCAGATATTCTACACAGCATAACAGTTATATCATGCAAACAAAAGGTATCATCTGTTGGCATGTACAATACACAATAACAGGATACATATGGCTTGTAGTCATGGGACACTGTAACAGCATGATAGCTAATCGAAATGGAAGAGCTACTCAATTAACCATGCACAAAGATCATGTAATAGCTTCACAGGTTCATAGTGAGGTACTATTCTGTCTGGCAAGTCTATGTGTAAGCCTAACTACAGTGTTTACACTGGCGGCACCTCTCTAGGGTAGTGTCCTGTCTGTGGACAGCAGATCCATGTGTTACCTGCACCTCTGCACAGTACAGCCACTGCAGTGATCCCTGGCGTACATGTGTGTCTCCCATCCACCAAGTGAGGTATCTCATAAACAGTGCTACTGAGTGTCCCTGCGTGATGTACATAGGAATCATGTTCCAAAGCATGGTGAGTGTCTGGTTTGGGAATGTAACCCTCAAGAACATCCCACTCATTGTTGCGTTTGTGCACATATCCATGAGCACGTTGCTCTCAGTGGCTTTTGCTTATGTCGCTTATGTGGAGTATATCCATGAATATTGTTGTGGACATGGGCCCTGTATGTTCAGCAGAGGTCACCCCTGAGTATGCAGTATGCAAATGTGTACTGTCGTGGTGTCCGTAGTTCTGCCGCATACGTCAGCCTTCGGAGCTCAATAATCCTCATGGTGTGTTAATGTTGTGGTATGTAAAGCCATTGCTGTTCTGTAAGGTACACCCTAAACGGGGTGTTGTACCCTTGAATGTGTGTATACATCAGGAGTTTAGAGGTACAATGGGTGCCTTTGTTCCAGCTACAAACCCAGTACAGATAAGGGTGGCTACGTAGAAGGATATCCACGCCACATTGGCAATATGGTTATCAAAGGAGTGGGTGCTACATACGTGTGTACTAAGATCCCGTGTAATGTCACATGTATGTAGGGGACTACCACCTATGTGATAGTCAGTGGGTGATTGGTGTAATCCAAAGGGGATGTTCATGCACCATGTGTCATGCAGCTTGAGGCCATGTTATCAACATCAGGTATCCGTCACAGTGACACCCTTATGGAGGGAGTCTGTATCAGCTGGTGGATCAATCATGGCACCTTGTATGCAGTTGTCTGGAAACCTAGTCAGGGAAAGTCCCTCAGTGCTAGCCTGTACCTGAGGGAAGCATATACTGAACATGAGGGGCCCTATGACTGAGGACTGTGGTATGCCAAGTGTAACTGAAATACAATAGGTACTATGGTATGCTACCCTCATTGTGTGGGTCCTGTCCGTGAGCCACTTTGCATAACATCCTGAGATGTAGGGGTTGATGTGCAGGTGGATGTGTATGTTGTCAATACCAGAATGGAGAACTGTGCTGAAAACCAATGAGAGGACAATGTAGGCTGTGTGGACCCCCTTACCATCATCATCTACCCTGGTAACTGTATCAAAGGAGTCCACCAGGTGTAGGAGCCATGTTCTGGCCCTAACAAGTCCAACCTGGGTGGCATCAAAGGTCTGGAGCCCACCAATGTCTCTGTGAATGACTTCCATGATTATGTGCCCCATAGCCTTGCAGAACAGTCCATTCAGGCATATAGGGCAATAGTCCCTCTGGTTCATTGCGGCGCCACCTGTGTGGTGTGTGATAACTGTTGCTGTGTGCCATTCGGGGGGCACAATGTCTGATACAAGGCTATTAGTGAATCTGGTGGCCAAGTGGGGAGACATGTCATTCTGAGGTTTGTGTAAATCACAGCCTGGGATGTTGGACGGTCACATGAAGTCTGTGTTCCAGGCCTTAGAGAGTGCAGGTTGGAACTGTGTAGTTGTGACTGCAGGGACACCGCAATGTTCCTGCATGGATTATGGCCCTTTAGGGAGTGAGAGGGTGTAAAGTTAGCATTGAACCCATCTGCCAGGATGTTGCCAACATCACTCGGTTCTGTAATGTTCCTGAGTAACCGTCGTATGTCAGAGCAGATGTGGGTATTGCCATTGACTACTGACATACCTCCATAATGCTTTGTGGTACACCCTGGAATGTGTTGCAGTAATGTTTACGTAGCTTGGTTTGGAAGATGTGATAAGGGATCCCGGAGCCCTACTGAGGCTGACCAGTGAGCTACCCCACCCAAGGGATTGTACTCCACTTTGCAACAGCCTCCACCTTTTGTTGTACATTATGTCCATGGAACTGGACCCCCAGAGTGGCATCCATTATCTAGTGGGTACCATCATGGCTCTGTTTGGAATAGCATGATCCATGCAGTCGTGTAAGTGCTAATGACAGAGGCACAGTAAACTAATCTTAAAAGGGTACCTTCTGTCACCTACTTTGCAGAGGCACAGTAGGCTAATCTAATAGGGAGGCAGAAGCCAAATACATTCTGGCTAGGCTTATAAATGCCCTAGGGCAGATAGCCTAGTATCTACCTATGAACCTATGAACCTAATGAAGTGCACTGGGGTATGTTTCAGCTTTTGTATGTGCATGGTCCATCTGCACTGGTGTCATGACGTTTACTACTGCTGTCATAAGACGTCTGTAGTAGGCGTTGTACTAATCTTGTACTGTGTATGCCGTGAAAGGTGTGGTGCCGGGATGTGGATAACAAGAGTGATTAGCATATGTTTGGAAACTACCAACGAGGGGATAACCACAGGTGTGGAACACCAGTGACATGTTAGTAATGTCCATGTCTAGGATATTGTTGGTCTTGGTGGTGGTGTATATGGGTTGATCCAGCCGAGTGGAGGTTATTAATCCTGGACAGCATTGGCCTAATGTGTCGATACATGAGTAGCTATCCCAGTTAAGTGTGGGGTAGTGTCAGTCGCACATCAGTAGTATCTGTCTGAACCCTACTGTCCAGTGCACCAAGAAATGAGGTCCGGTAACCGTGGGGTATGTTGTTGAATCCGTAGCATGTTACAATGTCTATAGCAGTTCTGGCCACAGTTAGTTGCACGTGGATCACCTCTGATGCATTGTGCTAAGTAACCAGCCAGGAGGTGTGTACAACATAGTGAAATATGGACACACCTCAGCCGTGGGTGTTTCGGTCCAGGTTACATGACTGAAAGGTGTGGTCTGCGTATAACCTGTCAGTGCAGGTGTTCTCTGCAGAACCTAGAGGCAGGTCCCAGTCACTGCAGAGATATTGAAGTGGACCATTATAAGGAGTGCCTTGCCTGCATGCGTCAGAGATGATGTCAAGCATTGAGTCACATGACCCCATGTTTTGCTTGCCTGTTCCATTCTGGTGGTGAATGTTATTGGAAACTGTGCAAGACAGGCAGTATAGGAGCAGCAAGAGCCTTACATGTTATCTGTACTCCCAGGGCTGACAGGTGCAGGTCATCTGTGCCAAAGCATCGTGTTTTGTTGACCATGTCATTCAAAGTGGACAGATACTGGATGCCTGTGGAATTACAGCAGAAGCATAGGCAACTGTTGAAGTGAAACAGTCAGTTGTTGTACAGTGGTATCTAGTCTAGATGAATGCAGAATGCTCACCAGGGCTTGGCCGATACTTTCTGGGCTACAAGACCGGAGAGCTATTGCATGTCCCTGCACATGTAGTCTGGGAAGTTATATCTCAGGGCAGTCACACTAACATGGAGAATGACAGTCAAATTGTACCTGGTGAGGTGTGGCATGGGTGCATAGGTTATGTTGCAGAACCAGTTACCCAACAGCTAGATGTAAGCGACTATCGCCTAGTGTAGCCTGCTGAGTGGGACATCAGTGTGACCACCTACAGAGTCGCCTATGACTGGTGTGTTGGGTATGTTATAACACCCTATTGTCTCTATTTGATGGGCACACATGAGTCTGTGGGCTATAAGTAATTGTTGTTCTGTTTGGTGATGGGGGCTGCCTCTGGTGCCTACACAGAGTATGGAGAGGTTCTGCAAATGTCATATTCATACTATGTGTGGCCTGTGGTGGTGGAGATCGTGTGAGACTATGTGATGAGTGGAGTGTGTTGCAAATGTTACACGTTGCCACATGAATGTCAGGTTCTGTCTGGGTTGATGAGAGCATTACCCCCAGCATGGCTACATATGTGCATCTCCCACAGTCTGTAGTGTCGTATGTTGGGAGGTGAGCATTGACTGTGTACATGAGACAATTGCTCTATTGCCACATGTTCACCATATTCATCATATAGACAGGCAATAGCACTGATACGTGGCAGTTGGACATGCCTGTATTTTCAACCATGTCTCACAAGATATGTGAGTTACGTATGTACAACAGCTGTTGTACTGTAAGCAAGCTGGAAATGTAAGGACAGACAATGTACTTGTAAGAAATGAGTTGGAATGGGTGCTATAGTAATTAGTAGCTCATGAAGTGCTCACAAGTTCTGAACAAGTGCTGAGCATGAATATGCATACAGCGGTGGAGGTGTTGTTCAATGTAGGCATATGTACTATACAGTGGAACAACACATGTGTGGTACGCAAACAGTACCACACAGTAAGCTGGGATACGGGCAGTCCATAGGAGTCACCATTGTGTTATATGCCCCTGCAATGGGTGCACACATTGTGATGTGCCATCTGACATGTCCCAGACATGTAGTGTTCTGGCTGCAATACTGTCACACTATGCCATAATACATACCCCACATACCAAACATACAACTCGTTGTCTGCATAGCCCTGTGGACAGTGACATATCTGACATCTATGGGTGTATGTCATATGGGACTACACAGACATGTGAGATAGACGGCCATCACAAACATTTAGCCAACAGATGTTCACACATGGTCATGGAGGATGGCCAGAGACATGTAGCCACACAGTAGATGTGATGCATATACACCCTTTTGCACATTGTCCACACATGGTCCAACTATAGCCTTATTTGACTGATTATACAGTTGATGTGGTACACTGGACATCCTAAAAGCCTGTGCACAGCTAGTGGAGGTGTCAAGTAAGTCGACCATATAAGATGTGTTGAACATCACGACTGTGTCATAGCATGACAGTAGTCACCTGTACAGCTTCCACAGACATTGACACCACATCAGGCCACAGATACCGTATATTTCCCTTGCTGCTGTAGGACATCACCGTCAGCCGTGCACCGCGTGTGTGTGGTACATCAATGTCATGTGGGACATGGTGTATTGACAAGTCTGCCATGTGTGGACATGGTTGCCAGGCAGCTAAGACTCTGTAGTAGTTGTGCAGGGGTGTCATCCGTAGGTCTTCCAGTGACCTGTCACATGACACAGCATGGTTTGGTGTGTATACACCTCAGCAATGTGGGTCACAATCCACAGTTATGTCATGTGTATGCACGCAGTTATGGCTATGCAATGTGTGCATATTACACACTGTATAGCAATATAGATGCCTCATGATGCCATGCAATGGCACAGTGTCTGTACTTCACACTGTATAGCAATGTAGATGCCTCACACTACCCTTCCATGCTCATGCACATTTGCTAAACGTGCATTCTATCTGTAGGGCATACAAACAACACTGCAATGTGATACCCATTACAACACTGTACATGTGTCAGGACACCATTGTGTCAGACATGTATGCATGTCAATGCACACATGAGCAGGTTACATGTCAAGGTCACTTCAGCCATGCGTACTGTTAACCTGTGCTGGTCCACATGGTGTATCACAGGGATGCATGCTTACTCCCATGATTGTGTGAACTGCATGACTACTGATATGACACCTGCTTGCTGTTGTGTGCAACCCAGAGAGGTATGCTAACTACCACTATTAATGTCTGAGCTGCATGCCATCTGCTGTATCACATGCATGCTGCATGCTGTCTGTCAAATCACATGCATGGTGTGTCTGTGTGTGTGTGTGTGTGTGTGTGTGTGTGTGTGTGTGTTTGTGTGTGTGTATGTGTGTGTGTGTGTGTGTGTCTGTGTGTGTGTGTGTCTATTGTAATGTTGTGTCTTTCTTTGCATTCACAGGTGATGTAGATGCGTTACCCTCCTGCGGTCCATCTGATGTTAGTGTCCCCACAGACACTAGCAGTGATGAACATATGCGTGAGGTACAGGCAGGGGTTGTCAGGGGCTGAATCTGTGCCAATGGTTGCCATCCCAGCTTTGTCCCCCTCTTCCCTGCACACAGTTCTCATGCCAACACATACTCCATCATCAGTGGCCATAGAGGAAGGACAGTCAGCGTGTGTTAGCTTGGAACAGGAATGTGTGGTGGCTACAGAAGGTGTGTCTCCACACCATGGTGTCAGTGTAATGACTGCAGATATGCCACACAGGCATGTGGCCAGTGCTGCTCATAGGAGGACCTCTGGCAGACATGCACCTGCAGGACAGAGCGCAGCAGCTGGTGTCACCAGACGCATGTTCCAGACTGTAATGGTGGCACAGGCACATGCTGAACGGCAGAACAGAGAAGAGTAGAGGCTTCTGTATTCTAAATGACAACATCCAGGCATTGGCAAATGCTCAACAGCAGATTGCTGATGTTCTGGACAGGCGATTGGGTGACATGGTCAGAATCCTTGACTGTGGCATGGCAATCCGCAAGCGTGAGCTGTCTGTTCTGGAACATCTGGTACGAGTGAGGCATAGGCCACGTTGACGTAGGCCAGCTGCACCACCTAGTGCAGGTCAGCGTGAATGAGCCACCTCACATTCCCGCTCCCATAGCGCCGGTAGCAGTAGCAGTGCAGCTGGTGCTGCGCTGTCCACACCAGGACACAGCAGGCCACATGGACGTGGCCCTGGATGTTTCCAGCGGGGACACGGTTCCAGTGGACATGTGTCATCGGACAGTAGCCAATCTGTACCTCTGCCTGGTAGTGCCCGTGCAATCCCTGGCAGGCACAGGTCATGTGGCCATGGCTGGACACAGTGAGCTGTACATCCTGGTCTGTACAATCTGGAGCTGTCAATAATACCCCAGTGTAGGCCTGGCAAAAATCAGAACTGTGTGCACTCATACATGCATGCAACAAAAACATCTGTAGGGCACTGCAACACCCACATGCATAATGACCACACATGTCCAATCAGATCACCGGCCCTTACCCACACACATGATGTCATCCACTGGTGCAGCCTATGCCCCTGGCAAACATTATCACCCTGTGCATATGATGATGTCTGTGCCGCATCCCTGTCATCCACACCATCGGTGCAGGGACATGCTCAAATGGTCTGATGCACAGGGTGAACAGAATAGTGAGAGAAGTGTGTATTACATTAGTTGTGTACTGTTGACATGCACCAGACATACCATGTAGTACAGGTTTATAATGCATTTTTATATGTTCACAGTATGTGTCTTGGTAAGAACAGTAACAGCATGTTTGTAATGATGCCCTGGTTCCCTCCTTATAGTCTACTTGCATGTGCCAACAAGTAGCAGTGTTTGCAGTTTCCCATATGTAAATGTGGAGTACTCACAGGCATGTATGGCAATACCAGCATGCTATACATAGCCTCAACCCGACTGTTAGAATGGCTACCATACCACAGATGTCCACACATCTACTGATCCAGAAGCATGTGGGCTGTTTAATAGGCTACAGTGGCTAGAGACGTGACATCCATACCAGGTCAAATCACAGGTATGTTGACATGGTGCGGGGAGTTTACACAGCGATCTGGCCGATGATAACGTTAGAGGCCACTTGATAGCATGAGGCCTCACTGTGTAGTAGTAATACCCTGTCACATTACAGGACGAGAACACACACAGACATACACAGGAACACACAGTAACATGCCCATACTCACAGTGTCAACAACACTATAATGCACGCTCGATAGTGTTGAGGTGAGGACCCCTGCCTATGTGGTAATCACCTTCACAGTACTGTGCACCCACACGATGTGACACAGAGAATGAACATGTACAGGTAGCCAGTAAGGCAGAGACCGATGGCATCAACAGGGTAGTAGACTGCATCACCATGAGGGGTTAGGGATCCTGTCTGTTCTGTATGGTAACATACACCCTCACTCCATGCACCAGACAGCCATACCTACATATACATACACACACACTGTGGAGTCCACAAATGTCATTCACATATGGATAGCTGACATGTGTGTGATACACACACCACCCCTGCCCACGTCATGCTTTCCACACTGCAGTATGTACAGATCTCTACAACAGTGTACAGGGGTGTGTAACAATTGGGATGTATTCCCCACCATATGTGGCATATATGGTCACACAAGCAAACACACATGACAGTACTGTGAATGATACACCTGCTATATGATACGTCTGACAGACATACAGCAGTATTGGCCGCATTATGTGTACCAATGCTACCTTCGGAAATTGTGCTGCTATATGCACATGGGAGGATGTAAGTGTTACAGGTGTCAAGTGACTTACAGTCAGTAACACCCAACCACTGTGTAGGTTTTATGTCTTCACCTTCAAGTAACAGTAACATAGCGTACTGTTTGCACATGTAATGGTAGGATGGCTTGTGACACACCTGTGAGCCGTCCCCGGCAAACATCCATCTGCAAAGGTGGATCACCACTTTATGTACACACATCCATCCATACCTGATGTACATCCTACTGCACTGTCATTATTTCACCATATAGAGCTGTCAATGATGGGGCTGCAGTGCAACTGCATGTTGTAGTTAGGCACAGATGAATTACATACATCAGCTACTGCACATGCATGGTAGCTGCATGCACACCACAACATGTACATCTGTGTTGGTCCTACATGCCTGTCATATAGCCATGTTTGTATGCATTGCAATTGGTGGACATGTGTGATGACATACATAACACATGGACTGTTGTATGATATGATGGGTGTCATGGGTAACTAGTACAGAGGGAATGTTTCCTCGGTCAATATTACTACCTCATGTACTGTTAGCATTCAACAGCCATGGCCCTACCTTCCATGTGCATGCGTATGATTGCTGTAGCCACTTGTCTGCACGGAGGACAGCAAAAGCTATGCTATGTACATATGTGCTGTGTGTGTGTGTGTGTGTGTGTGTGTGTGTGTGTGGTCCATGCACATATCCACTGCGATTACATGTATGTCATATCCAAACATGTGTGTTCTTTGGTGTACAGCGACAGTCATCTGTCACAGCTGGGTAAGACCCAGGGCCCCTGTTATGTGTAGAGCCGACCTGGTTATGTACAGTGGTATCATTGCATTGCATAACACATGATGGAACCCCGTCAGTACATGTGTAGTCTGCACAGTTGCTGTAGACCTATGTACAGTCCACTGGTCATGAGTCACACGGTGTTGTGGTAATGTATGGATGTGTGTTGCTGGTCCAAGGACATGGTGATGTCTTAGGGCTACATAGTAGAATGTGGTGTTTACCTCTGTGATCTGCACCTGAGACATCTGTGATGGCTCTTGAGTGTGTACTGGTCAGTACATGTGAGTGGCCTTCATGTACGTGGGGACAGTAACACCATACTGTGCCCTTCCGTGTTTAGAATCCATGTGCATGCAAGACAGCCCTTTGCTACTGCTAAGTGTGTGAGCATGCCCAGTATGCTGTTGTGTAGATGGACACACAGTACATTCCAAACTGTGCCCTTCCATGTTTAGAACCCGTGTGCATGCAAGACAGCCCTTTGCAACTGCTAAGTTCGTGAGCATGCCCAGTGCGCCATTGTGTAGATGGACACACAGTACATTCCAAACTGTGCCCTTCCGTGTTTAGAATCCGTGTGCATGCAAGATAGCCCTTCGCTTCTACTGTGTGTGAGCATGCCCAGTACGCCATTGTGTAGATGGACAAACAGTACGTTCCAAACGGACGTGTGATACTAAGTGTGTGAGCATGCCCAGTGACACCTTGTGTCGGTGATGTGCCTCTGTGTATGGGCATGGCCATTGACATCCTGTATAGTGATGGTGGTCATCCAGGCAACAGATGTCCATACCCCACGTCAGGATGGATGCCTACATTGAACACACTGGTTGACTGTCTTGAAGGGTGTACACTCTGTGGCGCGTCTCGTATCTATGTAGTTTTGTAATAGTGCTCTGTAGATAGGCAGTTGTCCTGCTCACACCACTGTCGTGTGTTTGTCTACGTCTACCTTGGCACAGTAATATGCTTTTAGACTGCTCACTCTCTATACATTCCCTATCGGTGTCTTTACCTTTGCGGATGATATCATTCACCTAGGTGTATGCCTGTGGGAGTGCAGTGATGCTGTAACTCGGTAGCGTGTTCTGTTACTGCATAATGCTGTAGTGTGGTAGACTAGACAGGTAGGTGCTCGATTCCAAGGCATGGCAGGTGTGTGTGTTTGGCTGTTATACCGTATGTGTTGGTATCTGTGGGTGGCTAGCTGCAGGATGTGTTCAGTGTGTTTTGTTGCTGACCTATATAGTGTCCACAGCCCTCATATTCTGCCAAGACACTGGGTTGTCAACACATACATTCGCCAATAGGTCTTGTGAGTAACTGTAGGCAGCCCTACTTTTACCCTAGATACGGTCTGACCCATGTGATGCAACATAACACACGTGCCTTGATAGTAACAACACTACATGATGCAGGTGGCACGTGTTGTTTGTGGTCCGCTGTCATGATGTAAATGCCATATCTACATATGTGTGTACATGTATATGTGTGTATGTATGTCTATATATATATATATATATATATATATATATATATATATACATGTATATATGTATACAAATAATATATATGATATATCTAGATGTAGAGGTGGACATAGATGTGAACATATATGTCTGGGGACATCAGCACTATTGAATGTTTGTGCTGGATGATCTGTATGCGATAACCTGGGATCTATGTATATCTGCCATGGCGTGGTGGTAATACACATCGTCTGTAGTCTGCAGGGCCACGGGTTGTAGTCGTGTAGACACCGGTTATTTTGTTGCTGGGAAGACCATGCGACATCAAATATGGTGATAGTAAGGCACCTGTTGCCAGTTGTGTATGGATCTGAGTGACACTGAGCAGTGGTTATTAATTTGGAGGTTCGGTATGGGTCATATAACTATTCATTAGAAGACTATACTATGCAGATGAGGTTGACTATAGTGTATCACATTTATCACCAGGGTGTGCTGCTGGTCCATGGAGTGTATGTGTGTAGTCAGCTGGGTGCAGGTCTTGAATATAGTTGACAGCATGGGAGGGGGGTCAGGCATACTGTATGTACATTGCAGAACTGTGCCTCGGGAGTGCTCCTACCTTAGCACACCTAAGCTAGGGGTGTGTCTATACCTGCCTGGTGACATTGGGAGGGATGACAGCAGTGGTGGAGTAGTCAGTGTGTACAGGCTGCACAAACAGGTGTTGATCAGCACAATCAGCAGATGACATGGCCAGCCCGCACATGAACAGTACGTTAATGCGAGCAAGCAGCACACACACAGGTTTCGTCCGCACTCTACATCACCGGTGTATACCTGCAGGGACATTTCACGACACAGTCCAACCAAATCACACGGGCTGCAGCAGGAGGCTGGGGCAGTGAGGATGTGTATGCTGCTGAACAACCCTTACTGGGGTGACATAAGACTTTATAGACCGAGGGTGACTTACCAGGGGCTACATGGGCTGGGGATGTTGGAGCACTATGGGGTGGACAGAGACCTCCCACAGCAGCTTGTTGACCTGTGCCTGCCAAACCTGACACATCAAACAGGCCGAGGGAAACACATCACTGTGGATACCATGGTATGTGTTGGCCTAGGTGTACTAGCCACAGGTACCTCACACAGCACAACTGGGGATATCATGGGTATCTCACAGGCATCTGCATCCAGAGTATTGCACCAGTTCACAGATGCCATGTCAACACATGCTAGTGAGCACGTACATGTCCTCAACACACGTGATTATTAGACCAGCAATATGCATCTGTTCAACCACATGGATGACTACCCTGGGGTACTGGGTGCTATAGCCTGCACACAAATTCACATCATAGCACCACCCAGTGAGCTGGGTAGGGCCTACAGTCACTGCAGGGGCATACCCTCCAACAACTAGGCCATATGCGATGGCCAGGGCATGAGACTGAATGTGTGTGCTGTCTGCCCTGGAAGCTATGATGTGTCCGATATATTGCTTCTGACACAGCTGTAGCACACCAATGCCAATATGGACATCCCCTACAGTCTCCTAGTGGGGGATGCTGGGTAAACACTGGTGTCGTGGCAGATGACACCCATCAGCAATGCACACACACCTGAACACTCACACCATACTGAGGCGAATGCACAGGCAAGACATATACTTGTGCATGTGTTTGGGATACTCAGTTCACAGTTCTGGTATCTGGACACATCCGTTGAAGCTCTGCAGTATTCACAAGCTACATGCATACAAGTTGTTATGGTATTTGCCATGCTACACAATCTTATCCTGCAGTAACAGTTGCAGCAGGAACAGCATGGGGCAGGGCCACACAGCCCAACACCACTGCCAAGGCCTGTACAGGCACAGTGTGACTTGGTGAAGGAACTACCTGAGCTGGGCACAGTCGGCGAAAGCCCGTGCACAGTATGACCTGCCCTTGGCAAAGGGGCAACACAAGGCATATGCACTGACACAGTAGGTACCCACGGATTTCCCCTCTCTGACCCGCACAGAGTACAATGGATGCCAAACATGACAGTACCTGTGCTCGGTCATGTATAGGAGGTGCACTGTGTGCATCCGACATAGGCAGCACTCCAGCACCGTCTTCAAGTCTGGAACACACCCAGGGTATGTCTATTGACCTTACAAGTGGCAGTTGTATTAGAATGTGTAGTTACCCATTGCTATGATATGTATGTGAGCATACAAGTGACTGTGGTGGCCAAATGTTAGGGCAGCAGACAGTACACATCCATAGTGGCATCATAACCTCTGTAGCACATACGGGGGCCACAATGGTAGCCTGTAGTACACAGGGTGTCCTAACCCACTGCAGATTATGGGCAGACCATCATGTGTGTCCATACAGCCCACACATGTTCCCTGCAGCTGGACAGATGTGGCCCAATACAGACAAATGATAAAAACGATGGCCTATGGATATGCCCAATGAATGACCCCAACCCCCTAAGACACATACAGATGACAGCAGGCCAGGCAGTTTGATGTAGGTT
The DNA here is from genome assembly GCF_019279795.1 of Protopterus annectens. Lineage (NCBI taxonomy): Eukaryota > Metazoa > Chordata > Ceratodontiformes > Protopteridae > Protopterus > Protopterus annectens. The sequence goes on along the minus strand of NC_056732.1, from coordinate 1,130,412,640 downwards.
GTGTAAGCTAGGACGTCCAACACCACTGTGCTGGTAATTAAAGCTGGGAACTGATGTACCCTGGTATCCCTCCAACCAGCAATTTCGGTAGGTCCACACACTGACATGGAGTACCCGGCATACCAGTACAGTAGCGGCAGATGTGTACAACTGTTGTCTGTGCCCCCCGTCAAACCTACACATGTGAGAGTCATGTGCGCCACCCACGGTGCTGTGTAGGACTGTGATTGTGGTTGGATGTCCCCCCACGCTATGCAGACATGTAGTAACTGTCAATGCCACATGACCATTAGCTACCCCGTAGACACAGCATGACCCCTGTCTGTGTAAAACGGAGGAGTCAGCAACACAGTACTATCTGGACATGTGACACATGCAATACAGTTGACCATACTTGACATGCTCACACACATGACAGTATGACGGTAATGTTGGTCGACAACATGCATAACAGTCATACTGAGCATGCTCACACACTGAAACACAGGACGGCCAGGCATGCATACACCAGTGGTCCGGACATATCTGCCAGTACATTGCTATACTGTTGGATGTCTGCACTGTATGGTGTGTGTTTGTGGTCTATTGTCTGTACATATGCCATGGTCTATTGTTAATTCACATGAGCTATGTGCGCAGGGTACTTCTACCATCACGTGTATAGGGCGGTTCTTTGTTTGCGGACAGGCCGACGCCTTTGGATACAGACTGGGTAAGGCACATTCCAGCAGGTGGGAGCAGTTGTGTGTGGGTTTGCACAGTGTTAAGCACTGCTGACCTCTGGTCAAAGCACCTTATACATGTTTAGACACCACATTTCTTTGAAAGTGCACTAATGGCATACTGGTAGACAAACACGCTTACAGCCGCTCGCTCACCGACATTTCCGCTTACATTTGTCACTCATGCTGGGTGTGTGCGATCCCTTGTGATGTGTATTACATCGGACTACATGACTACAGTATCGGGTATGTGTAACCATTTTGCGATGGCAAGCGTTCGACAGTATGGACTCGGCCGCCTGTCCAGTGACGTAATCATATTATATGCGTGTTCTTCATATGATCTGCTTCCATCTGCCTGATACATGGGAACCAATACTCTGCATTGCTGGCATGTGACTTGAGTTTGTTAACGCAGCTGTCCGCCGAGTCATGCTACCGCATACCTACTGTACATTGTCCACCTTTCAGATAGCACAACGGGAGACTGCAAGAGTGACACCTTTCCCACTTTGCATGGGACAGTCCCTCATCATGCATATCTCATGTGACAATACCAGAACTCTCCACCAATCGGGGACACATTTCTATAGAATTAGGGACAGGTCAAGAAAAATCAGGGACACTTTTACAAAAGTAGTGCCATTAACTTGAAACATTGACAGAATCAGAGCATTTGACTTAATACACATATTCTGAAGTAACAGTTGTTTATAACTCTTACTTATTGTCATTAGTCAGTAAGTGTAATTCACCACCTTTCCTTCAACAGCCACTAATTTTAGGAGGGATTAAGGGGGACAGTGTTAAACTTTCAGTCAAACTCAGGGACGTACCTGACATTCAGGGACAGTTGAGTGGTACGGACAATACTCTAGCCATTGCAACTGTCCTGATTAGGGGACATTCTCATGTTGTACGTGTCTGTACTGGTTGCTTGTTACAAGTCTTGTATACCTGACACGACGATGTGTCATATGTAGTAGCATAAGCAACTTTACTGCTGCTAGACTACGCTTTGATTTGTTCCGATATGTATATTTCTGTACTATGCATGATGTAGGTATGTTCTGCCCTGGTACATCTGACATTTCTACAGAGCAGGTTCCACTTTGGCCATTCAGAATGGTGGCAGCCCTATAGACCCTATATGTAGAGCTATCACATGTGTCAAGGCAACACATACCCACAGCCAGTAGTAAACGAATGACTTCCATGGTTTGCATACGTTAAGGTTATTCATGTAGCATTATAATTGATAATACTGTTTCCTATTACATGTAGCTGTTACTGATACAACAAATTAATGTCTGACACCACTGCACACGCTATATAGCCTCCATTCTCGAACTCACAGGCCATGTGCCATAACTGTCATTTTGCAGGACACAACTGCCCAGACAGGTGTGTCCCTCGCAGGCGTACAGGTGTTGAACCTCTTCTATTATGCTATCATCTACCTAAGGTGGTCAGCAAATTATGCACTTTCTGTCAGTAGCAGAACTCACATACCAATGGGTGTGAATACACACTGTATCAGGAACAATGCATAACACCCTGTGGGACACATTTAGATGATTGGTTCTATTAACCAGACACATTCACAGTCACAGAGCATATGTATTCATTCACGTTTGTCGAGGTACATGCTGTTTATAACTCATACATGATGTCATCTGTCATTACCTGTATTCCGCCACCTGTTCACCTAATATCACTAGTTCTGGAAGTGTTTAGTTGGACTTTGTTACATTCTGATACATAACTATGGACGTCCATGCTAATCGGGTACAGGGCACTGATTTGGTCTCTATGTATTCCCCCGATAGTTTACAGACTATCCAGTAGATGTGCTCTTCAGGTTTGGGAGGTGTAGGCATATGCTATGCCCACATCGGAATATTAATGACTTCCACTGGATCGGCCTACCCGATCTCTGCCAACCAGCACTTGCACACTTAAGCCCATTAATGCATACCCATGGTCCACCTACCTGGCACCCCTCTACAGCAGTCATGACAAATACTTATTGCGAGCACAGCTGGGGTATGAGCACACCCCTACACATTGCCCACTCTCCCCGTCTCGGGACACATGTCGTACATTTTGTCAACCCATGTATTATCACACTTGCACAACCTACTGTCCCATGTACACCTACATCCTGCTCATATTGATGTCAGCAGATTCACACGTACCCTGAATTTTTGGGGTCCCGCAAGGGACACTGTTATCCATGTTTAAAGTGTAAACCTTGGAGAACTCTCCCACTGGTACTTTCCTACCGGTGTTTTGGACAGCGGCAGTGTATTGATCTGTATTGCCTGTCTGTATGTCTGTCTGGCCTAACTGGGCGATGTGGGGGGTACAACGTTTATTTATTCGACATCCCAGTCACATATGCCCGGGCTGTAAATATGTTACCCCTAATTGCTGTGAAGTAACCTATTTATGTACATGTGTATATCTACACTGACATATATATTTTGTTTTGTGTGTATGTGAATATATCACTACCTGTTGTTTGTGTATATATATCTATCTATATATATCCGTAGTATATCCTTGTGTGTGTATATATATATCTGTATGAATATATACGTGTATGTAAATTAATATAGATATATGTATATATACATTTTTATCTATATATACATCTGTGTGTCTGTTAACCTATACATTTCCCGGACATGGACACTTACACATGCGTATTGGGTTTTATCTCTGCTTCAACAGCATACTATTGCCTTAGTCATTATGACACCGACACTTCACTCTGGTGAACATATGCTCAATATATTGTACATTATACAGTGGACAGATGTCGCACATTTTTCATGTCTGGGGTGCCGCTGATAACTGGGATGTGATACAGTGTCATTCGACCTATTACTCATATGCGCAGCCTATTATTCCTGCTACTGTGTTTGTTTCTGTGCACATTCATATTATTACTGTTGATAGGATGTGTGTTTGTGTTACTGTGACTGTACATCAACATATTGCTGTCTTCATGTAGTTGTGTCTTTCTGCTTTTCCCAGTTTGGGGTTGTCACAGCAGAACTTCATTCCGCTCATGGGTGGTGTATAGGTTTTACTTGCCGGGCTGCCAGCCCTGACGCACAACGTCCGACAACGATACACCCATTCAATCATGTTTCCACGCAAACGACGCTCTATCTAGAAATCGCACCTACGTACTAGCTGACCTCCACGGGCCGCTCCATTGCACCCGGCGCAACATACCCTAGCACTCCTGTGTCCATAATCGCATATCCATAGTTTCTCCTGCACACCCGTGTTGAGTTTCCACGCATAACAGCCATTATACACTTGATATCGCATCCATGACACACCTTTACACATTGCCCTCTCATGAGCGTTGGGGCCCTACACACATTTTGTACCACCTCGTGTATTCACAGGCTCACCATCCATTCATATTTGCACATACGTGCCTTTCCTGGTGTTATGGATTAAGAACGATTTGCGGGTTACAAGTGTTGGTGGTCACAACATGTACTAAATTCCGTCTGTTTACAATGTTGACGTAGCACTTCAACGATGTTATGGCCACTGGTATAACCCTGCCTCTGGTGTGAAGAGCGGTTCTCTACTCACACTTGTGCAGCTTTATGTGACATACGCTGCGAGCACTTCATAATTCCTTACTTGCTCTGGATTCCCTTCACAACCCTTATGTTTGCTTTCGTCTTTTGGCGTTCCTTATATATATATATATATATATATATATATATATATATATATATATATATATATATATATATATATATATATATATATATATATATATATACATATGTATGTATATATATATATATATATCTGTATATATATATATGTGTGTGTGTATATATATATATATATATGTATATCTATATATATATATATATATATATATATATATATTTATATATATGTCTATATATAGATAAATATGTAAATATATAATTGCATATTTCTGTTATGTCTGTGGATATTTAAGTATACACACATCTATCTATCTATATATATAAAAGTTACAGCTGTACAAGACAACATACATTTGCTATGCTAATAGCTGCATACACCTGTGCAGGTGCACTTGCATCTACTTATTCTGAGTTACATATGTTTACAGGCACTTCTTTGGGATTACATGTGCCTTATTCCTTATGAAAGTACCACTTTGATGGAATCTGGGTAATGGACCCATGCGAACGCGGTCACCTTTACATGTATAAATGTTGGCTTTACAGCACAGAGGCATTCATTACACAATTAATATGTGCTATAGTCGTACTTGAACCAGGAATGCCTTTACGTTGTGCGGATGCTGTAACCACTACACTATTGGTGTTCTGACTCATTTATATGTATACCCGTGGTTCATAGCTACTCTGACATACACCTCACCGCTTCCCTTATACAGCAGGCATCCATTCTCCTGCTGGGAAAACCACAGTACTACAATTAGGACATTCCCTGTTTCCTACTGCTCTGGATCCATGCTGCAAGTCTACTCACTCCAAGGATATTCAGAACTTCTACGCTTATAGTCCTCGCACATACGTGTGTTTGATTGTCAGGGTGTTCATGTGCTGGTCCGGGTTTAGGCTCGGCCGACTGGTGACCAGAACTGCCCTGGCGCTGTTCAAAGATCAGACGTAGTACATGGACAGAGTTACTCCAGATTTGAACATTCTACCTGTGTTTACAGACGCAGGATTTTGGGCACCTCTGACCACATTATTGGGTCGGCGCTACATAATTTAGGGTGGGGAGTGGTTCCACTACATAATGCAGGTCGGGGGGTGGTTTCCACGTGTTTCCCTTCCCAATTGACTATTTCATTCATTTATAGATACAATGAATATTATTCTGGACATCTGTTATAAATTCACTACAGGTATGCAATAGTCCTGTCAACAGATGTGACAGTTGGTTGGTGTACTTATGTGTACGGACCTCTGTGATACTCAGGGACTCGTTTCTACAGTGACAGGGACAAGGCTACGACAACTCAGGGACAATCATGGACACTTCTACCATATTAGTACTATTAACTTCGAAGGTGTTGACAGATTTGTAATACTACTAATTTTTTGCAGTTAAATGCATCTATTACTCTTCATTGTTGTAAGTAGTCATTCTCATTCAACACCTTTCCCCCAAAGGTCACTGGCTTTGTGAGTGGTTTAGAGGCTGGCCAGTTATTGTGCGAATGCTCTGACCATTGGTAGCGTTGACATTGCCATATGTACAGGTTGGGATGTATTCTGGGGACTAGGGTTGCCACCTTTTCAAATGGCCAAGTTGGGACATTTTTGGAACACACATCAGATTTTACAAGCCAACACATATCCACGGTCAGTATAAAGGATAGAACTTTACTTACTTGCTTGCATAAAAACCTATTGTTGTAGCGGTTTAGTTGCTTATTCTGTTTCTTGTAACATTTAGGTATTTTAGATACTGAAATAATTATTTTCTGCAACTATTACATAACATATGGGACATAATTATGTCCTACAATCCCAGGACAACTGCCATTTGTAATGTATTTTGTCAGGACACAACTGTCCAAAGAGGGACTGTCCCTCGTAAAGCAGGACAGATGGTAACCCTACTGTGGACACCAGATTGTTTGGGCTGACACATAGCCACAGTCAGTGCAGGTTTAGAACATTCATTTGTTTCCTAGCTGTGAGCCTTATACCTTTGGCACTTTTGTTGTTTGCCTGTTTCTTCTATGAATTACGTTTATTCTATCCTAACGTGACCGCTTTAGGCAACAGTTACATGCAGTATGGTACATAGTTATTTCCTACAATCACAGGACATTTGGCATTGTATCATTGTTGGTCAGGTCACACCTGCACACACATTAATTGTCCCTCACACAGTGGATCAGGGGGTATCCTGTTTACGTCAGTGCCTTCATCACCCTTATACCATGTGCCACTATGCAAATGTGTGCAATATATTCTCTCGCTTATTCGTGTCGGGACACGTGCGTCACGGGCAAGTGTTTGATCCTGGGTAGTAGGTTCTGCATGACCATATAGGGCTGGACAGTCTCGTGTACCACTACTGCATATTCCAACTTGTGTCCAGATATCTACAGGACTGGACTTCGTGTCTTGATACCCATTCTAATGTTTACACAGGTTACTTATCTCATGAGGGATATCCCAAAAATTGAACAAGACCAAAACAAGACAAATACCGAACATTCTTCTGGCGTTATGAAAATGTGCTGGGGGTTTTACATGCAAGGGATATATAGTTTGCAATCCTGAAACTTCCTAGGATGACACTACCTACTACATATGCGTAGTGGTCACTATGTGTAGATGTGGCTGCACCAAACCAGTAGGCCAAGTATGGCTGGATTTGGTGGACGTTCAGGTATGGGAGCAGGTTGTGTGCTGTGGAGGGGATGCTGGGTAGTCCATTATGCATCCAGGTGTGCTGCATTTGATATGGCCAGTTCCATCAGGACCAATCTGTGGGTATGTGCCGGTGACATGTCTATACATTTGTATCACACATTTTAATATTCATATGTTTGTGGGATTGTGTTCTACAGTATGGCCTGTCTGGTTGTATTGCAGATGTGTATACATGTTTTTGTGTTTCTTTCTGCTTCACCCGGTGCTCCCTCATACACCTCCAGTTCACCTATTCTGCATACGACACAGTGTCGCCTTGGAGGATTATTACCCCCACACACATATTCCTGACACTCCATCCATCACTGCGTTGGTTGATGGCCCATGACACGGTCAAAGTAACACATTGCATACCCTACATATGTCAGATACCTGTATGGTTGTGTGGACTACCCTGCCATGTTTAACTTGCCACATGCTATACCTCACACACATAGGTACACGCCCATACTTAACTTTCATGACATGGTTGGTATACCCGGATAAAACCCGTTCAACTGTGACACATCCTGACAAGTTCGGCTTGGACCGCTGATGTGCGGATTTTGGCCGACTGTTCTAATCATTGGTAGGATGCCACATTTCCTATGTCCAGGATGGGATATATTCTGGACACATATCCGAATGTACTGGACAACACGTACCCACAGTCAATGGTACGGTTAATACTGTTCCTTTCAGCCTACATGTTGCCTTATTGTTGTAGCAGTTTATATGCTCCTTCTGTTTCGTTTACATGCTTATGCTATTTCCTGTCACATTTGGTATGTGAAATACAGACATACCTATTGTATGTGAATATTATATATGTTATGGGATATAATTTGGTCATACGGTCGCTAGATATGTACATTTATTGTGTTTTTTGTTATGGACACATCTGCCCAGCTGTGTACTCTCCCTCACAATATGGGTCAGCTGGTGACCCTGACCATTGGGCTGGATGTACCTATTGGCGGCGCCCTAACATATGATCCGTTTCACTTCCACTTGGTATAACTATCTACACTGCGTTGGATTATGGGCACACGATTTTCAATGTCATTTGTTCATGGGATAGGGACCCGTTATTCCCTACTATGCATTTGTGTTTGCTTTTTCATTTTGTGTTTGCAGGAACTATCTTGCATGCTTTGCATACATTTCAGGATCCATGGACACTGACAGATGTGATTACTATTGCTTGCAAATTGTTATATGCAAGCATTTTAGGTTGCACGTCGACAGCTGACATTTCCACGCCTCGGTGCGGCACTTCGACATGCCCTATGCACTCACGCTCCTTTCCTATGCACGTGACTGTGGTGGCAGCGCACCTTCATTAATATGCAATTGGAGCTACTGCTCCATCTTCATGCCGCACAGTTGGCGCAAGCCTAACGCCAGCCTTGCGCCAAGCTTCATGAATCCCGGGGTAAGACTACATGTCTTATATATAATATAAGATATTATTGTATCTTATATATAATATATGTTTACTATATACATATATATATATATATATATATATATATATATACATATATATATATATATATATATATATATATATATATATATATATATATATCTATCTATATATATATTTATATATATATATATATATATATATATATATATATATATATATATATATAGGAATCTACTTCACAATGCTGAAATTTCAGAATGCTGACAACGATATGGCCGACACCATATGACCGACATCCGAAATCTCAACATTGTAAGTAGACCATGAAAAAGGAAAATAACATTTCCTTTCAACTGCTCCAAACCCCCACACCTCCCTGTAACTTTAATATACCAACTCCGAGATCACACTACAGTGCAGGAATGGAAATCTTTCCATTCCTGCACTATAGTGAGATGCTGGTTCTGTATTGTCGGCATTCCGAATGTCGATTATATGGTGTCGGCCATATGGTTGTCGGCATTCTGGAGTGTCAGCAATGTCAGGTAGACCCATATATAGATATATATATATATATATATATATATATATATATATATATATATATATATATATATATATTTTTTTTTTTATTTATAGATAAAGACAGATACATTTTATCATAAGATTTATCATAATATATTGCTCTGCTTTTGACAGTTTGGTATGATCAGTCTTCTACCAAGGGAATCATATGACAGGAGGTAAATAACACTTTAGCTGCAGTAATCTTGCTTTTTAAGACATTAAGGATAGATTATTCCCTTTGTTTAATAAATTCCTTGTAGGCATTGTGTAGAGCCTACTCAAAATGTTACCGTGTCTATGTACATGGTTCCTCCTCGGCAGCTCGCCAAGCATATCAATCATGGTATGTTGCCATGGGAGAGCCATGGGGCACGGTTATTGAATCAGAGTAGGGAGTTTGGTGCTAACTGTGCCCACAGATGAATAACACACTCCCTGCACTGTCCAGTTAGAGTATAGCAATGTAATTTAATTAAAAAAATTTTTTTTTTACAAGTCTTGTTTGGACTTTGTGGTCCAGGGTGTAGCAGTGCTAAGAGGTGTCGAGACACCATACATCTAAAAAGAGAAACTGGATGTCTTTATTTGTCTAAAGGTCAAGTTTAAGTGTAGCTGACCAGGTTTGCATGGCATACTGCAGTGATCAGCACTGCTTAAAGGTAACTTAGGGGTATATGTAAAGGTATAGCAAACTTCCCAATAGCCTTGTAGCTAAATGGGTAGAGTTACAGCCTCATCTGTATTTGTTGCAAGGTTTGAATACATGACATGACAGGACAAGTTCACATTTTTGTTCAAAATAGAAATTATTCAAATTAGTTTTAAATACTGGTCTGCTGTGGTCAGGTAAGCTCTGCTAAGACCTGCTAAGCCTTGCTAAGTACCACATAAACACAATAATGGCTGAAATTCTTTATGCACTGCTTGTCATCGCTTGGCTGGTTTGCTTACTGATAAGCATGTGGGTTTTAGCACAGCTGAGATCAGCTGCACTGGTTTGTGTGGTGCTAAGCGACATGCCACATTTTTAAATATTGCCCAATGGCATTCAAGGACAGGAAAACAGGATATATTAAGCCCAGTAGTCAGGAATACAGTATAATCATTGGAGTTCTGTCTCTGAAGGATACAATGGTAGGTGTTGAAGAGGGTTCGCACTTTTGGGAGCAGTGGAGGGGCATTCAGGAGTCCAGGGTCATGGTCAGACTTTTTGTAAAAATCCATGAAGTCGGCTGATGCAGGGGTGTTACCAGGGCTCAGATTGCAAGGTGGAGGCATGGGACTAGCTGGCAAGGGACCTCACCAGTGCAACTGGTAACCCCCGGAAAGGTGGGGAGTGTCATCACCACCATGATGACCTAAAAAACATGTAAGGGGCCTCTTTTGGACACCTGGGTCCAAGAATTCTGGGCTGGGCATTTCCCACATGCATGTAAGTACCATTACCTGTGTTTCACCAATATCTAATCTTTAAATGTCTGTTAAACTGCCTTCATAATGGTGTGCTTCTCTCCCTACAGCTGCAGAGGAGAGGGCTCACAACATCAAGGTGCATGCCGGGCACATGGCAATTTGCACCATGAGTGTGGTGAGTCGGATGTATTTTGCTATCTATAGTCAAATAAGCAAGAAAGAATAAAGTAGTAACTGTGATTAGGTATATACAGTAAAGATTGTATTGTAATGAATGTGGACTTACACCTATATTGCAAGAAGTGCATACTGCCAACTGTAGTGGCATAAGCAGGAAAGACTAAAGCATTAACAGCAACAAAAATATATATGCAATAAAAGTTTGTAGTGCAATAACTGTGGAATTACAGTTGTGTTGCAATACCTGCATAATAACTAGTGTTGTACAATTAAAACATAAAATTATAGCAGTAACTGATTGAAAGTTTCTCTAATAAAATCTGTTTTGCAATGCTTGTAGAATTAGGGCTGTTTTGCAAGAAATCAATTATTAAAATTGTTCTGCAATAAAAACACGGAATGGTATCAGTACCTGCATGAAGGTATGTCTAATAAAGTCTGTTGTACAATAGGGTTGTTTTACAAGAAATCAGTTATTACAACTGTTCTTCAATAAAAACACAAAATATTATCAGTACCTACATGAAGGTCTATCTAATAAAGTCTGTTGTGCAACAGAGCTGTTTTGCATTAAATCAATTATTAAAACTGTTCTGCAATTAAAACACAAAAATAGTATCAGTATCTGCATGAAGGCATATCTACGAAAGTCTGTTGTGCAATAAGAGTAGGTTCAGAGTTGTTAACTGGTCTGCAACAACACATGGGCCAATAGCAATAAATTGTGTACAGCAGAATTGTCTTGTTTTCACCATTGCATGTCAACTACAAGCACTCAGGCTGAGGTATGGTGCTCCAGTCAGGTATAACAGTGTACTAGTTGTAGACTGCAAATAATAATCAATAATCGGATACTGATTGTTGACTTTACAGATATTTCAACACACTAATAATGTAATGTGTACACCTGAATTCTAAGTGATAATATATACCTTACCTAGTATGTCTGTCATGCTTGATGTCATGCATATGTGTTCAACTGTTATTGCAGTAAAGTATAAAACTGTACCATGACAAGCTGGTCATATTCTGGTACCAGGTGAGCTCTAGACACATATCAGCCAGTCATTAATCAGCAGTGACTCAGTATCTCAGTTTGCTAAATGCTGTGTATGAAGTATTTTTTGCCACATACAGGCCAGGGTTCAAATCCAGTGCTATGTAGATCTAAATATTACAGTGTCAGTCACATAATGTTTACAGATATTCTCTCCACCTGAACTACAAGTGAATGGGTGAGGTAGCCCATATTATCTGGACATTATTGTGTGTTTACATGTCACAGACTGTTACAATCATTACCAGGCATTACCAGGAATATGAAACTATAGCACAAAAACAGGAAATAAGTGCAATAATAATACAATAAAATAAAATAAAATAATTAAAATGTGTAAGCTCTGGTATGGCTGTATGCCTGGAGTGTGTGTTAAAGGTTGCTGCAGTTAATAAATACATTTTATTGCAGATGTCTGCTACAGTCATTGCTATTGGGTTTTATCCCCATGCCTGCCAAGAAAGGCATGATAGTAGTTTACTGTGTGCACTATACACATACATGTCTCTCAAGTGTCATGATGTCATGGAATGTAATTACCATTGCGTAATCCCTGTGTCACAGATGTATTATCCACATATATATGTAAATAGCAAAGTCACAGTACATTAGCTCATAGTACAACTTGGTAGTTATATAGGTGCACCTGATGTGCAATTGTTCTGTGTAGTTGTGTACCTGCAGTTGTTACTGTTTGGCTCATACTGTCCCATGCAGATACCTTGATAGGTATGTACTTGCTGCAGCAGCTACAGGGCACTTTTACACATAAATAAAGGACAGACCTGTAGAGTAGATAGCAGTACTGTTAAGTATATAGCCTATAATGGACTGCATTTCTATCTCTCCCCACCCCTTATCTTCAAATATTTATTATTGCTGTGCATTGATTATGGTTTACTATTAACATACGTTGTTCTACAGACTTTATTTTGGGGTAAGTGTTTTATTATTGTTATGTATTACAGTGGTTACATGTTAACATATCTTATTAAATTATTGATCCTGTTGGCCATATGCTGTAACTGTTACTGGCATGCTGTTAATATACTGACTGTTCTGTTATTTATTGCTGTGTTTCACATAATGTGCATTGAAATGTAATGGGGTTATTTCCAATGTTCTGACATCCTGTTATTACTAACAATGGTTTTGTTCATAACTAACCTAAATGTATTGTTGCACCTCAAAACCACAGCATGTTAGGGTAGGCCGGTACCCACTGATCCACCAACCTTAATTTAGGTTGCTGTGACACTGAGTGTCAGCACATCTGTGACCCAAGCTGGTGGCGCACCCTCTGCTGGCCCTGCACCACCTTCTGGTGAAGCCACCTCAGGGGACAGGCCCCCCCTTTGAAGTGGTGGCAGAAGAAGGGTAGTCTTCCATGATTGACTACTGGCCATGGTGCGCAGGATTGGTCATAGGAGCTATGAATGTCATCTGTGCCACATTGAAGGCAGACTCAGCAACCTGGTGTAACCCATTGGCCCTGGCACCCAGCCTCCAGCAAAGCCACCTTCAGGGCAGTGAAAGAGCAGTGTGGACTGCCCATGGTTGGGGACCTCTGTCATGCTGCTGTCATATGGAGGCACATGCACTTCAGATTCCACAACACCCTCCATGTACAAGGTGTTTATTCCCCTCATGTGTCAGACACTGCCCCTGTCTGCTGTTTTGCCTGCCTTGTCTGTCTGCAATTGCATCCTCTCCTGTCCTATCCAACTTACCTCCCCACATGTACCTATATCCCTTCCCCTGCAATCCACTCTCTCTTTATAAAATAAATACATAAATAAATAAATGGTCACTTGTTCCACAAAAAAAATATTGCCCCATACATAGCTCTCCATTTTGCATATGTGGCCACTGGACACAAATAATTTAGTCCAATTGGCTTGACAACACATTTATGTTGTCCTCATCCATCTCTCTGGGATTTGAGACTTCAAATTCATTCTCAAAATCTGTCAAACTGCACAGCTGTTGCTGTACAAGAAATGGAAAGCTATGGTCCTTCCCTACATACATGTACATCCCTACCTGCCTTTCACTATGTCTTTCCCTCTGCTTGCCCCATTTTACCACTGTCTTATCACTTCTTTTTTCTTTTCTTTTTAAATTATTAGCGCTGGTTTGCACTGAGCTAAGCAGCATGCCGTGATGTGGCTCATCACACAAACCTGCTTAAAAGTGCTTTAATGATCTTATGCATTTCTCAGAGTATCAGGAACATGTATAAAACAATCTCAACTGCCATGTTTCAAACCTGGGTTCCTCTCAACTACAGTCTACTGCATTAACCCACTAGGCCACACAAGTCTTACTGAAAAAAGGTGTTTCCAGCAATACATACTGAATGCCACTGACAGAGTGAAATCAAACCTAATGTGACAAATGGGAGTGTACCTGGGACTCTGATGCAGAAATACACCAGTAGACAGCCAAATAAATAATAATGTCAGTACATGACACATGGGATAGCAGGCAAATGTTCCCTTTTACTTGTTACAGCTTGAAAAACACAACTTTTAAGATATCATTGGCAGAGTACATAAGTTTAAATTGGACCCTGCTGAGAAGAATTGCCGTTGAAAGCCATGCATATACTGATGGATGCAGATGTGTGTCACACCTGTATGTCAGCACATATATCTGGCAAATACACCTGCTGCAGCACTGATTCAGTAGCTTAGTCTGTTAACTGCCTTGCATAAAGAACATTTTGCCACACACAGTCCTGGGCTCGAATCCAATGTGTTGCATTTCAATAACATTGTTGTGAACACAGCACGTAATGACCGACTCATGCAGTTTTAATCTCCATAGGTTACTGCTACTGAATTATCAGCTACCCAGTTTTGCAAGTCACAGGCCTGCAGGTAGGGACACGCTGCACATATTTGTATAGGCTAACTATATCTCACCTACTACTTTGCTTTTGTCACTGTTGCATAACAGATGTACCTTAAGCACATTGCTCGATTGGACAATAATGGGCACCTTTATCCTGGGTCTGCTGTAATGACAGGGCTGCCACAGCTGCCACAGTTACATGTACAGCTTGTAGGCCTCCAAAGTTTTCACACTACCCCCCATTGTGTCCTAGGCTGCAGCAGCATGCACGACTCTAAGTTAAGGTACCTGCTAAAACCAACCATAACTCCCAACACCCTATAACAAGGGATATGGACACAACCAGACATAAACGGGGGAAAAGGCCCAGGGAGAGGAACATGTTTCACACTTTGCCCTTACAAAGATGCCATGCATATTCTGACAATTATGAAGTGTGACACCCACGTCTCTCTCCTCCTTTTGACCTCAGCCCAAGATGTTTGCCAGTGACCTGCCAGATGACCACACTGTCATTGGAGACTGACCAAACATATGTGGCAAAACTATGGACATACATCTCTACAGTGGACAGTATTTGTACTTACCTTCTGCGATGCTGTAGTCTCCACACCTCAGTAATTTGCATCTCAACAACTAAGAAAGGGGCCAGGGCCTACATGAAGCCGCCTTATATACTGCACTGTTGTGCCATGTCATTGGCTAATGATACCTGCAATTCAGCTGTTTTGGATGCAATTAGTAATTCTGAGACACGGATTGGTGCACAAGTAAGTACCTGTTAATGAGCATTACCTGCAAAAGGCATACAACTGCTTATGGGGAACAGGTGTGTATGTGATTTTACTCAGACAGACAGTGTATGTGCAAAGCATTTGCAGAGGAATGCTTCAATAAAAGGAATACCTCAATCTACCAGGTGTTTCCTACATGTCCCCATAAAAAGGAATGCAGATGGGGCGATGGAGGTATGTGGAATAGGATGTAAAACAGTAGGATTGCATTAGATCTATGATGATAACATGTCAGTAATAGTCTGCTGCCCAGCACCTACAGGCATGCCTCTCAATTGACCCTGCTTTGACTCACATCTCTGTTCTGTCCCTGTCAATCCATCCTTCAATGGTCGGCTGTTGTAGTAAAGATAGTGGATTACATGTAAGACATATAGTGATAACAACTAAGGGTGTGCACTCTATAGCATCAAATGATGTGCTGTAATTTACCTCCTTTCAGTCTGACAGTGTCACACATAAATAGTACTGGCATTGTAAAAGTGTCCCTGAATATCTCTGATGTGCTCTGGCTAAGTCCCTGTTTCATGGACAATCATCCCTGTCTGCATAAGAGCTATGCCTAGCATATCTCCCAATCCCCTACAGTAAGAAATCAGAACAAAGCCATATGTAATGGGAGGAAAAAGGCTCAAATTCAGTGGTAGAGTATACCTATTTGCCATACATAGTAAGAATGTGATTAGAGTAACAGATATTACTGTACCATAAGTGTTGTCTGAGGGGTCTAATGGTGTCAGTTATATTTTGTATCAGTTTTCTGACAACAACCACCAATCAGTGGACAACCATTTGTCAGACATGCACAAGTTTGCAGAAGAAATATCACAGCTATGAGGCACACATGGTGACATTCTGCAAACATCTGCATAGTTGAGAGATATGATGCGTACAGAGAATATATACAACAGCAGGTTTGCATTGCCATCTGTCATTGTGGCACACTGGTCTGGCCAGACTGTCCCTATATAGTTGTTGGATTAACACACTGCTTGTTGTCTGACAGTGACTGTGTCATATATTAGTGGAGATTTGTCCATAGGGAACACACTACAGTACACTACAGTGATGGCTGTAAAGAAATACAGCAGAATCTGTCACAGCACACAGGGACATTACCCAACGGTGCTACTATCTTGGTGATAGCCACACATGTAATGTTTCACCAAACTGTGATGTATGATGTGTGAGGAAGTAGTGGATAGTGCAAGCCATTATGGGTGTGTAGGGCCTGTACATAGTGGACATCCACATATCTGGTCCTGTAATGTGTTCCCCTCTTGTTGTCTTGCAGGAACGATGTACTGATGGAGGCATACTCCATTTTCATCTGCAGAAAATGATGTCATACTGGATGCCCTCAGACCCAGCCATCACATCCTGCTGTCAAGGGGTTGCCACAATCATGAACAGTGGGCAGCATTGTGGGCCAACCTTGTGAGGGCTGTTAATGATATTGGCCTATAGGACAGGACCTATAAGCAGGTTTAACACTGGGCCACAGACATGGTAAATGCCACACATGAAAGGGCAGGTGCTGTTGCTAAGCATCATGCTGCCACTGGTGGAGGACCTGAAACAGAGCAACCACTCTCAGCTACAGGGGAATTCCTGCCAAACCTAGGATCAACCCACAGCTCCCAGCCAGCCATCATGCCATACATCCTGGAGGTGGGTGCCACAGTGTTCACATCAGAAGAGTGTCCAGATAAGCTGACTGTGTTCATCAGTATAATACATTAGCAGTCATTGTGGCAGGCTCTACAGACGAGCACATGGATGACAGGTCTATTTGCACTGGGGGTGTTGGATTTTACCAACAGTTGTGCACACATACTCTGGATGTCAGCAACATAGCCAGTATCACATTAGCTACAGTACATGTAGATATATGCACATATTACCTTCTAACACTGTGACATTTGGTGTTGCTGACAATACCTCTCCCTCAACTTTTCACAGGTACGTCAGGTGTGGCCAGAGTTCATGGTCCTGTACCTGGTAAGTGTGATACTATTGTTTTGCTAGATCAGATATGCCCTATGAATGTTAAGGGCTGCCATTTTGCCTTTCACACAACTGCTGTGGTTAGCTAGAGGAAAATAATTGTATGTTCCATTTCAGAGCAATTAACTACAATGCATAACCTAGGGAATGACAGGTATGTTTTTGTATAAACATTAACATGTTTGCACTTATAGTTATGAGTAACTACACAGTCTGATATACATGAGGCAATTACTCCTGAGGCAGGGCTACTATAACTGGCATATCATTGTCAAGATAGGTGTACTGGAATTTATATGTAGTTCTGTAACATACAGTGTCATATTGCATACCTCACAGGTGTACTGAACTGTCAGTGTTAGCCAGATGTAGGTGATGTGCATGTTATACAGGGCCTGGCTTGTCTGTGTATGTTGTTGTGGGTGTGTGCATTGTGCATGGGATCAGAGATGAGAAGATGTGGGACATAAACAAACACAGTTAGCCAGCAAATTCGCAGTTGAACAAAAGCCAAAAACAGATGGTGAAGATTCTGACTTTATTTGCAAAAGTAACAAACCGGTTTCGGCAAAAACATACCTTCTTCAGTGTAAGAGTAACAGACATATAGAGTATAATAAGATATACAAATTTATACCCAAAGTTAACCAATGAGCATCAGTAAACTATCAGTGCTCATGAATAATATACGAATAAAATGAAAACTACAAAAAACAAGGGACCAAGGCTATAATCCTGACCTCTGATAAATTATTACAAATAGTTATAATATATGTACATATAACAATTTATTTGTGTGTGAAAACCTTTATAAATAATATTTATTAAATGGGAAAAACTAAATCTAATCACAAATATTGCATAAAAATAAAAAAAATAGCAATCAATTATAATATAACAAAGGTATATAAGGAAATCACAATATATTGAAAGTGATACGATATATGTGCATGAAATATCTGTATTGTATACATATATTAAATATATTAAATGTATGAGAAAAGATTAACTTTCATATTAACAAATATAATGGTTATATATAAGAACTAATAAAAATGTGCAGGTCTGATCTGGTTCAAAAAAATGATGTGGGACATGTAATGCAGTTGTGGATCCACATCTGCATGAGTCTGTGTGGATTACCATACATAATAGTGTGGGTGGTAATGTACTGCTTTTGCCTTGCTTCTCACAGGTGGGTTGGAGTCTGTCCCCTCACAACCCGATGTCAGTGTCTCATCAGACTCTAATGGTGGTGGCCATAATAAGGCACATGTGGGGTTGTCAGTGGCTGAATCTATCCCAGAGGTTGACATCCCTCTTCTGCCCCCATTGTCCCCACACACAGTCAGTATGCCCAGGCATACCCAGTCACCAGAGGCCACAGATATTGGACAGTCAGAGGGTGGTGACATAGTACAGGACAGTGTGAGAATTATGGGAGCAGTGAGTGTAGACACTGGCCATAGTCAGAGAGCTGGCAAGGTCACACACAGGCAGATTGATAGGGATGCTCAAAGGAGAACTGCTGCCCATCCACTTCCTGTTGCAGGTGTCACATCGCAGGTCAGTCACCACATGTTTCAGGCTGTCATGGAGTCACAGGCACAAGCTTAACGCAACACAAGATGGATGCTTAAGGTTATGGATGCAGCACTGTCTGATGTCCATGACTGTCTCCACTACATTGGTGGCATAATGGAATGTTTCACTGATGTAGAGGACAGACAGTGGGCTCAGACAGTGTCTGTCTTCAAGTGCTAGAACATGTGGTTGGGGTTGGGTGTTGGGCACAAGAAAGTAGGCCAGCATCACCATCTGCTGGAAGTCCACGTGGCTGTGCACACTTATGTTCCAGTAATGGCAATACCTCTAGAGCTACAGAGGGAGGTGTGCTGTCCACACCATAATGTGGCAGGCCATGAGCTCGTGGTCCTGGGTGGTCCTGTGGGGGACACAGGCCCAGCAGACAGCAGTCACTGTAAGGTACTAGCATTGTATCTGACCTTGGGTATGATACTGCTCATTCTACTCATGGAGAAGCCAGTTACTGTGATTGTGACCACAGACAGTGAAGTGTCCACTCTACCATGTATGGTCTACAGCTGTCCACCATATGCATGTGTAGGGATAGCACTGAGCTTGACTGTGTACACACACATACTCCCAACACCACTGTCACATGCAGGTCACCTACAAACACACAAAGCACCTCTCCATGGCCCATGTTACCAGCACCCCTTTCTGACTCACACACATGGTGTCAAATGTTTGGCACAGACTAGGACTCCGGCACCTCCACACCACTCCCTGTGCATGTGATGATACCTGTGACACATTCCTGCCATCCACTCCATCGATGCAGGGACCTGCATATATGTGTCTGATGCACAAGGTGACTATATAGCTTAACATGTGTTTCTGTAGTGCAGCAGTGTTATGCCATGGCAGTTGTTGTGGGGCATGCCAGATACTGCATGCCAGCATGTGTCAGGACTGCACATCATACATTGTGTATCTTTGTTGCCTGATTCTACACTGGTGGTAGCGTTACAGAATGACAGGTGTGTCACAGAGCTGTGTATGTTTTTGCCCCAGGAATCTGAGTGGTGCAACTATGGACACATGGCAGCAATACAGCACAACAGGATGGCAAGGCAGCACAGCAGAGATATGATGTCAACAAAGTATGCCAGTATATGTGCATGGCTCCTTAGGTGCATATGTGTACAAGATTGTGTCATGGACAATGGAGACAATCAGCATCATCATGCTTTCATACCCTGTGACACACTCTACTACCCTTAATACATGTCATCTGGGTAGTCTGGATGTACAACTGTAGATGGTGACAGACATCAATTATGCTTATGTAGAAGAGGGCAATTTAGGGCCAGTAGCTAGTCACAGGGCCATAAAATGCATAACCAATGCACAGGGGTAGGCCACATGGGTATGTCTCTATTGCTTTCAGGGGACATATTCACACACACACACACACACACACACACACACACACACACACACACACACACACACGCACACACACACACACACGCACACACACGCCCATACACGCACACACACAAACACACACACACAGACACACACACACACACACACACACACACACACACACACACGCACGCACACACGGTGGTTGACATCAGCATGCCTTGTAACGAAGGCCAGTGTTGAGGCCAGCAGCTAGTCAGTGGATATAAAATGCATAACCATTGTACAGCGATAGCCCATAGGGGCTTGTCTGACACACTGCATGGGGATATATTTACACACACACACACACACACACACACACACACACACACACACACACACACACACACACACACACACACACACACACACACACACACACACACACACACACACACACACACACACACACACACACACACACACACACACACACATTAAATGCTGTGGGATTGAAACCCTATAGGAGCTTGTTTGACATGCTGCATGCAGGTATTTTTACACACACAGAAGTTAAATGCTGTGGGATTAAAATCCCTATCTATCTAGCACTAACACTATAGCTCATATTACTTATCGCATGCACCATGCTGTTTGTCTGATAATACATTCTCAGCCCGTGCTCTTAAGGTGGATGACATCAGCAGGCCTTGATACAGAGGCCGATGTTGAGGCCAGCAGCTAGTTAGTGGGCATAAAATGCATAACCATTCTATAGAGATAACCCATAGTGGCTTGTCTGACACACTGAATGTGGATATATTTGCACAAACTCACAAGTTGAATGCTGTGAGTTTAGAACCCCTACCTATCTAGTATTACACACTACAGCACCCAGTACTTATTGCATACACCACAGAGTTTATCTGTTGCTAGACTGCCAGCCAGTGCTCTTATGATGAATGATATATGCAGGCCTTGTAGAGAAGAGAATGTAGAGGCCAGAAGCCAGTCAGAGGGCCATAAAATGCATACCATTGCACAGAGACTGCCCATATGGGCATGTTCATAGTGCTGTGAGGGGATATATTGAGACACACACACACAGAGTTGGAGGATGTGAGGTTAGAACTCTTACCTACCTAGTATTACACACTAAAGCTCACAATACCTATTACATGCTCCACAGGTTACATTTGTTGTATATGTTGATGCAGGCATGGTATTTGTGGAGTATGCAACGTGGCCTTGTGTTAGACAACATGTGTGGCCTGCAGAGTGATACTGCTTGGTACTGATATTGTATGTAGTGTCCTAGGGGTGGTATACCTGGTAATATCCCTGCTATGTGTGTACACTTACCAGTCTGGCCATATGTGGCTGCTTGCAGTTTGATAGGCAGTCATGTGGCCAGGGACAATATGGCCTGTCCAAAGACTGCATTGTACCAATTGTACAGTATACCACCTGTGTACCTATGTGTGTCTGCCGGGTGACAGTCCACAGGTTCAGAGGTCTGTGGGTGAGTGAATTATGTACTGTTGCAGCCTTGGTTTGGTGCATGCCATCGGACAGCTGTTGTGATGTGTATGTGCAGATAACCCCAGCATACATGGGTTTGTGGAAACATTTGTACATCCCTACCCATATCTATGTAAATGTGTATAACAGGATTTTCTGCTTAAATGTAGTTGTGTGTGTCAGAAATTTTAATGCGTTCTGAGAAGTATGTGGGGAGTCTATGTATCATTGTAGTTTATATAGCTATATATACATCTTGTTATCATATATACTGAGACATACTAATAGAGACACTAATCAAGTGTGATGGGGATAGGGAGAGACAGATATGTATATGTAGCTGTATGTCTGTACAGACATATTTCCACATAGCAGGCCTTTGGGTGGTAGAGGCAACAGACTTGAGCTCAAGTTAGCTAAGTGTAGGAGCATGCCCAGTGTGATTGTTAGAACTTACAAGATGACTCCAAGCCAGAGCTACCTGTACTCCAGTCTGAAATTATTATGTGCTGCAGGCCATGGCTGCTGAACCTGTTACCACAGTACTGCAGTTGCCTAATATTGTCCAAGGCATTCCCCGGCTGTTTGCAGACCTTAATATGTGATTCACACTTCAGAACTGTAGAGAGCTTCACAGACTGTCCAGACACTTGCCACATATTTTTGGCGTTGTTTTCTGGCAAATTAGTGGCAAACCAGTCAATACTGCAGTAAATTAATGCTGACAGATATTTGAGTTTCAGACTCCATCCACAAGTGATACCCCTTGTGGTTTTAGTAGATTCTACTTTCTTCACCGGGTGGTGCCTTGATGTGTACATGAGTGCAATCCATGGCACCTTGCACCTCAGGGTAGTGTGCTACATGGTAGAAGAGTCATATACTGCTGGCCATCTCCTCAGGGGTGTGGGTAAGATATGTGTGCTCAATGGCATGTGGTAGCATGGCATCCAGGAATTGGTGGAGTACCCTGGAAGCTGATGCCTGTGAGACCCCATCATGTCCCCAGTTGGTCTTTGGAATGTACCTGTAGCTAGTATTCTAAGCACTATACGTACCTTTGTTTCCACTGGGATGAGATTCCCTCCATTGGCTCTGGGTCTGAGTTGAGGGCAGCAGATCTCACTGAGTTGTAGTATGTCTCTGTCCACCCTGTAATGCTCTACAATCTCCAGCTCATGTCAATAGACAGACCCCACATGACGGGGTACACTCAGCATGGCTGCTTGCCATGCAAACATGCTCAAATATGCTCAAACACACACCCCTCAGGTAAACAAAGCTTAGCAGTCACCAGATACACCCCAAGCAGTGCGCCATGCAAACAGGCCCTGCTGAGCTATAGTGAGCATTAAAGTTTGCAGAAGCACCACCTTTTGATGTCAGCTACCTCTTCTGTGGACACCAACATGGTTCTGTGCCTACACAGATGGGATCTGCAGACAAAGATATCCATTTGTGCTATTCAGTAACTCCAGCTCATTTGCATACAGATCTGTGCACAGTATCTGGTAACTACATGGATTCAGGCCCTGCCTCATTAGCAGCCACAGCAATCCTACATTGTACATACTCCACACAGAGTCCTCTAATGCATTAGTGTTACATACTCGCAAATTCTGGTTTTAATAATATATATTTTTTCATAATGGCATGTTTGGACACTGTGGCATGCCATGCAAACATACCTGCGATATTAAAACAATATTTTAAATTATTTTCCATACAATTTAGGTCATCCAGTGGTTACTTTTGCACATATCTGTGTCCTCTATACTATTTCTGCCACTGTAACTCCACATTTACATCCCCTGGTGTCATTTTTACTTCCTGTACATGAAATTTTTCTGTGTACATTATGGACATGAACACTAGATCTTCATGACTGCCTATCTGCTTGCTGGATTGCTCTACCTTCCTCATTTGCATGCATTTCACCTGCTTATGAGGTGATTTGCATGCCACAGACACTTCTGTGTTCTCACACCCCTCAGCTCCCTTTACTGGATTGCAAATAAGTCCATGCAGACTTTATTAAATTTCTCCTATGTTTTTAAAACTATAGGAATAATGCATTTTCGAACAATGATCTAAAGATAATGCATATGGCTGTTTTCAATAGATGAATCATACTTTGGAAAAGTTAGCACACACAAGAGAGATGGGAAGTCTGAAGGTGATGAAGTAGCCTTCCTATTGAATGTTTCCAATGTATTTGAATGTTTCCCATAACATATCTGATGAAGCTATATGTGGCACAGTCTTATTATTTTATTTTTCAGTTTTTAGGTGATTGATTGATGTACTCATTAACTGAACATACTCTTTCTCCAGAAATACTCAGAAAGGCACTAGACAGGGGTGTGTTCACTTGCTATTGTTCATAATGTCATTGAAATCCTTTTCTTGTAGGGTGAGGGGAGCAGGGATGTATTTTAAGCACACTGGACCCCAAACTGCTGTATTGTGCATATGACTCCATGGCTATAATTGGAAAGAATGATGTTTTTTTCTGATTGCTGTTAGTAAATAAAGCTTTGTGAATAATATCAGCGTTTGAAACCAGCTTGACTTTTTGACTTTTCCTTTATTAAAACCCTCTATTATCCTTATGATATCTGAATGCATCAGGATACATCAGAGTTAGGAAGCCATTTTAATTGACTAGACAAAGTGAGAGTTTTCCTGTTCTTCCACATATAGGTGGCTGTGGTGAAATTGTTGATAATCCCTCTGCTATTAAATTTTTGAAGTGCACAGCAATACTATACTCAGTTAGGTATGAAAAAAGATCTATAGCATATGGTATATGTTCACATCTAGGAGAATAAGGTTTATCACCGCAGACAGCATGCTTTGGATTCAGAAGTATGTGATGTCATGGTCCTTTTCTTTGTTTTCTACCAATTGTTTATGTGCATGTTGTTTGAATCTGGGAGCCCCAGAAGAAGATAATTACTTGGACTAAAGTGTAAGAAAATAATGTGGTAAGAATTGGCTACGACTGGATAAAATTAATACTATAAGGCTTTGTAAGCTAAGAGGGATCCATGTTGAAAACTGTGGTTCAGACCATTATGGGGATCTGAGAAAATAGAAATAGATTTGGGCCACTATTCATTTGACAGGTGGTATGTAACAGGCATACAGTATCTACAGAATTTGAACAAGGGTATGTGACTCCTTTGAGAACAGAGAAGGAAATATAATTTACCTGCCTTGGAATTATAGAACCAACTCTTTGTGACTTTATTGGTTATATAGGTATTAACATGGAAAAAGTTCAATGAGATTCACATTAGAAGGGTAGGAAATGTATAAAACTTGGCTGTCATCTCTGCTGTTAGAAGAACACATTAGCAGCAAATGGGTGAAAAAAATATCTGAGATGTTGAATGGAAGTAGTGGAGAGGAGTTTTGGAAATGATTACTACTGGATTTGTTTTAATAGGGGACCTCAACATCATCAATATCATGGTAGGGTGCAAAATGAAAAGAAAACTGTTTTCATGCATTATGGCACTGCCCTAAAGTTAAACACATATGGGGAATGCTTCAGGGTATTTGTAGCCCATGTGCAGCTTATTTCTCATTTTCAAATCCCATTGGAACCTATATTAATGCACTTAGAGGTCCATCCTTAAGGAATGATGATGTCAGCAGGTGAAACCTATTTGTATTTCATGAGTCTAGTGGGGTAATGGCACTTGTTTGTTCACTAGACAGACTTATCAGGACAATCTTCATGAAGAAATAATCTGGAAAAGGATTACATTTGAAAAGAAAAGTATGGGAAAAGTGAAGCTATAGAATCATTCTTAGGAGAATGTTTACAATTATTTTCAGACAGAGGTCTAATAAACCACCCTGAATAAAGAAGTCATGTTTGGACATACGAGTTTCTTTCTCTTTAGTGTGGCTAGAAAAAAGATGTGCATCTGTGAGTGTACATTTGTATATTGGAGGCCATATTTCTCAAGGAAATTCAAAATATGCTATATTTATATATTACATTGTTAAAAAAATCCAGAATGATGTTTGCAGTATATATTTATATATAATATTAGATTATTTTGGCTTACTGATGCCTATAAAATTAAACATCTAAACAAATATGTAGATGAAAAAATGTTTGGCTGAAGACAGCTGACTCATACATACTTTGGGGAAATTTCATACATTTTTCACAGTAAATCTGAATATCTGGTATAGAAAAGTTAGTTCTGGCAGAGGAAGTATTATGTGCTATACAGCTAAAGTACAAGATAAAATTAATGTGCAACAAACTGCTAGGTAATAGTAAAGATCTCTGTTTTAGACTGTAACAGAGGGGTAGAGTTTCTTTACCTATACTGCTTGCATATTTTTTACATTGTGACCTTTAAGCCTTTTTCAGATTTTTTTGTCTTTGTCAGAGAATATTATTCTTAGTTCAGTACAGACTCATGTATTTAAAGATATTTTTAAGTATTAACATGCTAGCTTTACAAAGTCACTCTTGTCTAGTACGAAATTTACATTTATATTTTCCTTTTTGTATTATACTTTTTATACAAACATGAGCAAATAAAAACAAATGTAACTTAAGGTTTACACTAAGAAAGTAATAGTTGTTATCTTATTTCAGCATACTCTGCTGGATTGTGATTTCTACATGCCCTGTGCCCATAAAGGGAAAATGTTATTATTTATTTTTTGTTTATCTCTGATGAGAATGCAACATAAACCTTGATAGACTGTTTTGCTACAAGTTGCTATAACCACCACATATCCAAAGGACTCCAGAAACAATGTCCTCCATAAAAGGGATGCAAAATCTGAAAACAGGAGTGACCAAATGATGCAGCTGTTTGATATAATTTATTTTATATCAGTACTTACTAGGTGGACATAAAGGGTAGACGGATGAAGCACAAAATTACTCTAGACACTACCTCCAAACAAGGGCATGAAATTGTTATTATTCTATTAGTGTTATATATGTTCCATTTATAACATACAAGCTTGATGCTTAAACATTGCCATTTAGTTCAAACAGGAAAATAATTTGCTTAGCTCCATAATCAGCAGATAGACTGCACACAAAGAAAGAAAGCATTCTGCTTCTAAAATGAATAAAAATTGATTGCGTCCCAATAAAAACTAAATTGGAAGAGTGTTAATTGAATTTAACATAAACATCTGTAGCAGTCCATGACTTGTTACTGTGTTGTAATGTAATATAGGACACTTAGGAATAAATGCATCCTCCAGATGAGTTCATAGTGAATTTCTAAAGGGGTCTGATGAGATTGTAAAAATCTGATTAGACAGAACTGCTAATGACACTTAAAACAAAAGGAAATTCTTTCAGCAAAATAATTTTGCTTCAGTTACCTCTCTAGATAAATTATATGCAAATTAGACATGATTGAAAAATGTCTACCCTGAAGGTAAATTCATCCTTATTAAGATCATTTGAATCGGAAAGCATTGTTGTTTAGAACAGTTTCCTGTAAGCCTTGTTTCTAAAATTGAAGAATGAATTTGTTTCTGGTCCTAGCAGAGCACTCTGGTTTCACAAGTAGAAAGTGATTATTTATATGCCTTAAATACACAGCTTTTAGTCAAGTTTTACTATGCATATGTCTTCATATACATAACTTACAGCATTAGGCCAGCTGCATCTACAGTTTTGTCATTACAGGCATAACAGATTTTTTTGAGACTACTGCCATCTAAGTACAGTAGTACATTGTAGAAACCTGTATGGTCACTATGATTTACATAGTGCTAAACAGACCAGAGATTTTCCTAGTAGACATTTGGCCCTGTATCATTGAGCTTAAGCTATTGTATAAAATGTTACTTTTAATATTCTGAATATGACATATTCAGCAGAAAGATACATGTATGCCTTTGTACTGGCCTTTACAATAAATGAATGCATTGTGCACTATTTGTGCAAAAGATTATTCTGAAATATCACACATCCTAAATAGTTTAGAATTGTACTGGGGAGAAAAATGTGTTTGTGAGTTACTTGACATTGGCTCTAATGATAATAATTAATTTTATGAATGTCTGTCAATAACAGTGATAAAGAGGTTAGGAATATCAACTTGAACCCTGCAAAGATGAGTTGGGACAGGCATCATCTAGGTCTATCAAGTTAAGGTTCTTATTCATTTAGTGAATTCAGTAAACATTTGTGCAAAAAATAATACTACCAATAATAACAATATGTGAGGAACACACATTAAAATAAATTATCATCAAAATATGTAAATAAATAGTGTAGATAAAAGACTAACAGCATTAGTCTTACAGTAACTGCGTATTAAATTCCATTAAAGTAATAGCATGCTTCAAATGGTTATGACCCATGCCTGAATCAATGTAAACAACCATTGCACTGGAATGTAAAAAAAAAACAAAAATACAGCATATCTAAAATACAGGTTTAACCAAACTACTCTGAAGACACATTTTTACAACTGCTGGCAGTGAACTGCAAATATTTTGTAATGAATGCACATATTAATGATCACAAGATCACAGTGCATGAAGAAAGCAGTAAATGTATAGGTGTGAACATGTGTGTGTGTGTGTGTGTGTGTGTG
Organism: Protopterus annectens; assembly: GCF_019279795.1. Taxonomy (NCBI): domain Eukaryota; kingdom Metazoa; phylum Chordata; order Ceratodontiformes; family Protopteridae; genus Protopterus; species Protopterus annectens. The sequence goes on along the minus strand of NC_056732.1, from coordinate 1,130,384,118 downwards.
TGTGTGTGTGTGTGTGTGTGTGTGTGTGTGTGTGTGTGTGTGACTGTGTGTGCCTGTGTGTGCGTGTGTGTGCATGTGTGCATGTGTGCGTGTGCTCATGTGTGTGTGTGTGTGTGTGTGTGTGTGTGTGTGTGTGTGTGTGTGTGTGTGTGTGACTGTGTGTGCCTGTGTGTGCGTGTGTGTGCATGTGTGCATGTGTGCATGTGCTTGTGTGTGTGTGTGTGTGTGTGACTGTGTGTGCCTGTGTGTGCGTGTGTGTGCATGTGTGCATGTGTGCGTGTGCTCATGTGTGTGTGTGTGTGTGTGTGTGTGTGTGTGTGTGTGTGTGTGTGTGTGTGGTGGAGTTTACATGTTAAACCCTGCTGTGGATATCCACACTTTTCATATCGGCAATAGTTACTGTATTTACCTTGGTTTTATCATTATTCACAGAAAAAGCAAACATTTTTCCTCACACATATAAGATATCTACCTTGCTCATATCATCAGCAACTTCAATCTTATCTCCCCTCAGCAAAATACTTTAACAATCTATACAAAAACAATTGCTAGACAATCTCCTTGGGAAAAATCCTATCACATACACAACATGGCTTCCATCTTTCACATAGCACTGGCATTGTCCTTCTAACTTACATAGATACTGTCAATAAAGCTAGAGATAATGGCAAACTAGTCTCTTTCTTATTTCTAGACTTATCTAAAGCCTTTGATACAGTTTGTCACAGCAAACTACTCTCCTCAGTAGGGTTCTCTCAGCCCATTGTTCTACTTCAAGCGGTAACTCAGGTATCCAGTCTAATACTTCTGGGACTGTTAATTCCGGTAATAGCGGTGAAATGATGTTTAATAACTTTGCATTTAAATATGCTGGGGAGACTGCAGAGACATAGTAATCCCTTTGTGAGCATTGGCTCTACAGCTAATGGTCTCTTTTCTCCAGAAGTACAAGATATCATTGAAAGATTTGAAAAACTTATTTTTAAAGAAATTCGTTGCCATTTTAATTTATTAGGGTTACAAAGATATTCTGAGTAAGATATTTCTCCCTGAGGATTATGAGCATTTAAAAGCCCATCCACTCTGTTTGACTCTGCTGATACAGTAGATGCAGCCTTCAAAGATCGGTGGTTGGCTGCTGCACATAAATGTGCTATGGAGTGGGTGGGTATTCTTATAGAAAGGGAGCAATTGTTACATAAAAAACTAAAGGATGAGCTGAATACCATGCACGCTGATATTCTCAGCAAAATTAGTTCTTTCAAGGTGAATGATGTTTTTAAGAATATGAAAGAAAGACTGAATAAGTTTGAAAATGAACAGGTGGATTTTAAACTGCATAAAATCAAATGGGATTTGCGTGACTACAACAATGGACTTGCCTTTTTGTGGAGAAAAACAATATATATAAACGGTGGGTCTAATGGCAATCCCGGAACTAAAAAACAACATTTGGTTTCGTTTGCTTCATCCAAAGGAATGGGATATACTAAGGGATCTGAAAATGATGTCGGAACATATCCTCCAATTCCCCCAGCACAAGAAACGGGACTTCACCAACAGCGTTTTCGCAACAATGGAGAAGGTGCCAGAGGGGGTAATAAGAAGAGAGGAACTGGCAATAGTTTTACAACAAATGAAGGACAATTTAGATAGGCACAGAAACAAGGTAGATGGAACTGATTTCTGTGTAATAATACAAATGTAGTTAATTTACCTGGCTGTTCTCTTACTGATGAACAATGTAGTGTAATGAACCTTGGGCTTAAGTTTGTACCAACAGTGGTACCAAGATTACATATATAAGGAAGTTGTAAATGTATAACTGTGAACATATGTGTGTGCGTGTGTGTGTCTGTGTGTGTGTGTGTATGTGTGTGTGTGTGTGTGTGTGTGTGTGTGTGTGTGTGTGTGTGTGTGTGTGTGTGTGTGTGTGTGACTGTGTGTGTGTGTGTGTGTGTGTATATATATGTGAGTGTGTGTGTGCGTGTGTGTGTGCGTGTGTGTGCGTGTGTGACTGTGTGTGTATATGTATGTGAGTGTGTGTGTGTGTGTGTGTGTCTGTGTGTGTGTGTGTGTGTGTGTGTGTGTGTGTGTGTGTGTGTGTGTGTGTGTGTGTGTGTGTGGTGGAGTTTACATGTTAAACCCTGCTGTGGATATCCATACTTTTCATATACCCTGATAGTTACAGTATTTTCCTTGGTTTTACCATTATTCACAGAAAAGGCAAACATTTTTCCTCACACATATAAGATGTCTACCTTGCTCATATCATCAGCAACTTCAATCTTAGCTCCCCTCAGCAAAATACTTTAAAAATCTATACAAAAACAATTGCTAGACTATCTCCTCGGGAAAGATCCTATCACATACACAACATGGCTTCCATCTTTCACATAGCACTAGCATTGCCCATCTAACTTACATAGATACTGTCAATAAAGCTAGAGATAATGGAAAACTAGTCTCCTCCTTATTTCTAGACTTGTCTAAAGCCTTTGATACAGTTTGTCACAGCAAACTACTATTTAAATGTCCTCAGTTGGGTTCTCTCAGCCCACCCATCTGCTGTTCAAAAGCTACCTGTTCAATAGGTATCAGTCAGTAAAATGGCACTTCACATTCTCTCTTTGCCACCCAGTCACCAACGGTGTACCACAAGGCTCTATCCTTGGTCCCGTCCTCTTTAACGTTTTCATCAACACCTTTATGCATCCACACAACAGACTAGAATAATACAATACAAACATGATTCTGCTCTCATTTCCACATCTGACAGTATGGTATACCTTCAAAAAATTACTCGAGAAGCTTTAACAGCCACGGAAACACAGCTTTGTAACTCACAACCCATGCTTAACCCCTAAAAAAGACCAAACTGCTAATTTCCGCCCCAAATCTTTCTGTCGTGAAAAACAAATCTAAAGTCCTCTCTCTTGATAATACAATCAATGAAGTCACTTCTCATAGCAACTTATTAGAGGTTATAGTAGATGTTAAGCTTACATTCAGCCTGCATATAATAAACTGCATGCAAAAAAAGAAACTCATCAAAACTAGGGATGCTTTACAGAGCCAAAAACTTTTTCACCAACACAACAAAAACTACACTTGTCACTACTTATCTAATGCCCACATGTCTTTAATGGCACTCCTAACCTTACTAACCTCCAAGCTTCACAAAACTTAAAAGCTTGAACAATGCTATAACAGAGTTGCTAAATTTCCATCAAATTCCTCTTTCAGGACTCACAGCTGTATAGCTCTGTGTGTGTGCGTCTTTCGGCTTTTCCCGGTTAGGGATCGCCACAGTGGAACTCCAGTCTGCTAATGATTGGCAGTGGATTTGTACAGTGCCAAGTTGCCAGCCCGACTCCCAATCTTCAAAAAAGGCACATCCATTCACGCATGCACCTACCTGCATATCTTTAGACATCACTTGACCGCAGGGAGTACATGCAGACTCTACACGGAAGGTGCTCCAGCTGAGAATCGAATGGGAGACTGTATAGCATTAATAAACCTAAATTAGTTAGAATTGCCTCAACAACTAACATATACACAGCTTATTACCTATAAAAAATATCCAGCATCCATCTGCCTGTCCAGTACTAAAAAAACATTCTACACAACTAATTTCCCAGCTGGTCATTGCAGTGATGTGCCCAAAAACTCCTGTCTGTCTACAAATCTCTCAAATCTGCTGGACATTGTCTGTACTTGTACGAAGGCCTGGAATGCCTTACCTGCATCCATCAGGTCAATACCCTCCCTCCAATCTTTCAAAACTACTCTAAAAGACTTCCTATTTAAAATCTGGCTCTTTTCTTGCTGAAAACCAAGATAAACTATATTCCTAAATGTGATCAAGGACCTTTTCATTCCTTATACCTCCTTAATCTCCCTTCTTCACTTACTTCTTACTTCTATCAAATTAGCTTCCCTGACGTTTTCTCTAAATATATAGGGAGTTCATAGGTTAGTACTAGGCTAACTGCCCTTATTGGCCATTTTAAGCCTAGCCACTTACCCCATGTCACCTTGTGTTTCTAAGGTAAGCTCCTTAACCATTCCGCCAATCTCCCACCCTCATAAGCTTTTTTCCCTCACTTCATATGGCAATTCCTGTTTGTATTAAACAAACTTACCTTTAAATTCTCTATAATCTGTCTAAAATTTCTATAAATATAAAATGATTGTTATATAACTTGTATTGATTCTTAACCAATCTTTTTATATTATCACTAATTTGTTATAATTATTTAAGCTGAAGATGTTTTATTTTATTTTTGAAGATTGTAAAATTATTGTTCTTAAAATGTTTTGTATAATTTGGAGCTTTTCTCTCCAGGCCTCCACCGAAAATGGGCTTCTAGCCAGTTGGACTCAAATGTCAATAAATAAAATAAATAAATAAATAAATACAAATAAATAAATAAGACAAAACTATAATGTTTAAATTAAGGTAGCTTAGTTTGTTTGATATGAGTTTTTTATGTTTTGGATGAAGTTGAATAGCTCATTTTATAAAAAGATACCTGCTGTGCATTAAGCAAAATGTCAGTTTTACTTTTTTATTTCATATTCTTTACCATGTTGGCAATATGTTTATGCATATTGGTGAGGTTTTGTTTTCCACCCTTTACCTTAAAGGGCTCTCAGACAATGTTATTTTATCATGTGCATAATTTACAATCGTGCAAAGAATAAAACACAATACCTGTCCACAGCACATGTCTCATAGGCTTGTTGCATGCAAAAGTATTAACCATATTATATTACCTAGGGTGACATTTTTTTTCCTGTTCACCAGGTTGTTGAGTTACAGCTCATTGAAAGCCATTGTTCGAGTGCAAAGTCTTGGCCAGTATGTGCACTGATGAAATACATGTGTATGAGCATGGATGAGTGCATGTAAGTGAATGTTTTCCTTTACAGAAACTGGTGTGTTTCTATGCTGGGCACATTTGAGGAGTTTAGGTGTACACTTAGGTATCTGTGAGTTCATGTGTTTTGCAGAATTTGAGAGATAAGTTGCTGCATATGAGGATTTAAAACGTTTTATCAGAAGGGATGAGTGCTAAATTGTGTGTAAGGATGTGACTAATTTGAGAAATTGTATGTTTGTGCATGCGTGTGTGTTCATAGGTTCATAGGTGTGTACCAGGCTAATGGCCCTGGAGCCTTTACAAGCCTAACCCAAAAAAATTGCCCAGGCACCATGCCACCCAATGTTAGTTCACAGTGCCCCTATCCAGTAGGGCAACTGGAGTGATCCCTGGGGTGAACTTTCTGTTACCCATTCACTCATCAAGATTTCTCTTGAAGAGGGCCACTGAGGTGCTCTGCTTGACATAAATGGAACAGAAAGCTTATTCCAGAGTATGGGCAGTCTTTGGGAGATGAACCTGTCCTTCCAACATGTTCTGTTAATTGTAGTAATGATGTTGTAATCTCTGGAGCATGTGGCATGGGGGGATTGGGATTTATTTAGGTGTAGCATTTGAAGTAGGGCTGGGTCAGGCATGGCTTTGCAAGTCAAGCAGAGATCACCTCTAAGTAGATGATAAGAGAACAGCTGAAGTTTCTTTAGTCTGTCCATGTAGGACATATGTTTAAGGCCTAGGAACCTTTTTGTGAGGTACTTTTGTGGCCTCTCCAGCTGTTCTAGGTGTCTGGTCAGGTACATGCCAAATGGGGTGTTATATTCGATGATTGGTCTAATGAGGGATGAGTAGAGAGGGGTGATGACCTCTTTCTTCCTGGATGCGAAACCTTTGGTTATAAGATGTGCCATGTAGAAGGATTTTCTGACCATAGTGGCAATGTGGTGGTCGAAGGTTAGGTGGCTGTTGACCTGGGTGCCTAGATCTCTTATGGCTGCTTCAGTGTTCACTGGGCTCCCATCAATGTGGGAATTCATGGGAACTGAGTTTTTTCCAAAGGGGATGTTAACACATTTTTTGGCATTAAGCTTCAGGCCATGGTTCTGACACCAGTCATTGGTCTCAGAGAGGCTCTTTTGTGGGATGTCTGCATCACTTGGGGAGTTGATAATGATGCCTAGCTTGCAGTCATCAGTGAACTTGGTCAGCTGGAGTAATTCTGTGTTGGCTTAGACTTCTGAGAAGTAGATGCCAAACTGGAGAGGGCCCATGCCCGAGCACTGTGTGAATCCATTCATGACTGGTCAACAGTCTGACTTGGAATCCATAACTTTCACTCTGTGGGTCTTGTCTGTGAGGCAATTTGCAACCCACCTAGTGATGTAAGGACTGATGCCTAATTTGGTGAGTTTATCAATGATACCTGAGTGAGGAAATGGTATCAAAGGCCTTGGCCAGGTTGATGTAGAGGCTGTATGCACTGCCTTATCCTCATCCACAGCCTTGGTGACTGCCACGAAGAAGTCAGCCAGGTTCAGCAGGCAGGATCTCTCCTTGATAAAGTCAAACTGTGTAGGGTCAAGAGTTTGGAGATTGCCTTTATCTTTGTTAAACAGGTCCATGATGATGCGTTCCATAGCTTTGCATACCAGACTCGTCAGGCTAATGGGACAAAAGTTCCCAGGGTCTGTAGTTGCTCCTACTTTATGGAGCAGGATGACTGTAGCAGTGGAAGATTATATCACCCCAGATGGGACTTGAACCCATAATCCCTAGCTAAAGAAGGCAATGCTTTACCCGTTAGGATACTGCACTTGAGTGCTGAATTGACATGTTTGATATGTGATTGAAAAAGTGTTGTGACTTTGGTTATGAGTGAGAATATGTGTGTGTAGGGGGCTTAAGGGAGTGATCAGAGCTTTGTCTGCATGATCAACAGTGTTTTGTATGTGAGTGTATGTGTGCATCTGTGTGTCTGTGAATGCGGGTGGACTTTGAGTGTCTGTGTATGCATGTGAGTGAGTGAGTGAGTGAGTGAGTGAGTGAGTGAGTGAGTGAGTGAGTGAGTGAGTGAGTGAGTGAGTGAGTGAGTGAGTGAGTGACTGAGTGAATGAGTGAGTGAGTGATTAACTGCACGAGTGAGTGATCAGAGGTTCCTGTGATCTGTTGTGTGTTTTTGGATGTGTAGGCTGTTTGTGGTATATGTGCGATTACATGACTATGTGTTTTTGTGTGTGTGTGTGTGTGTGTGTGTGTGTGTGTGTGTGTGTGTGTGTGTGTGTGTGTGTGTGTTTGTATGTGTTGTGTGTGTGTGACTAGTTTATCAGAGTTTTGAATTATGTCTGTCTGACAAAGGACACATTTTGCTGCTCAGCATACTAGGGTACACTTTCCCCAAGGTACATGCAGTCTTGGAGTATAAATTTTGTGGAGCTTGGTGGGATTGCCTCACATGTAAAAAGCTTATATATGTGTGTTTGCTATATGTAAATGTTCAGCTGTTGAGTGGTGTTTTGCTTGAATGTCTGTGTACATGCATGTAGATGTGTGTGTGTGTGTGTGTGTGTGTGTGTTATGATGAGTTAGCAAATCAATGAGTGCACTTTGTAAATGTGTTTTTTTTAAATAAAGTAGCCATCAATTAATTTCTTCTCATTGAGAACTGCATTCATTGCTTATGTAGGCCAGTCTTGATCAAGATATTTACACATTAGGCAACTAGTTTGCTATAGTTTGCCAGGTGAGACCAGAGCTGGTGGTTTAAAGTGTCTTGTGTCTCAAACTAAAAACTGCTGTTCTAAATTTGATCTACATCAAAAATGTGCCTGCTGTTTACAATAATCCTTACATTTATTTGGGGATAATAATTTAATAAGTGTAGTGTTCTTTGTGAAATATATCTTTTTAGAGTTATTTTGGTGAAAATCTGAAAAGTCATTGCTGGTGGCACCACTTCACATAGATGAATCTTATTCTATTCCCATTGTATTTTTCAAACAAAAAAGTGACTTTATCATAATCTGCTTAAATTTCTGGCAAACCAAGTCTATGTTATTCTTGAAATCTTCCAACCCATTCTTTATTACTTTGTTTCCTTAACGTATAATGAATTTAACTATTTTATAGTTATACTGACTCTGGGGGGAACTCAATAAAACCTACATGGAGTGATTTTGCTTGTAGGCATAGTAACACGGAGCTTACACAGAAGTAAGCAGCCGTGCGATCTAGTAAACAAAGAAGAGGGGCGTGCATGAGCATGCGGACAAGGAAGTGTCCGTGGCATGCAAATCACCTCATAAGCAGGTGAAGTGCATGAAAATGAGGGTGCTGGAGTGATCCAGCAAGCAGATAGGCAGACCTGCAGGCCCTGTGTTGCTGTGTTGGTGTCCGAAGTGTACATGGAAAATTTCTTTGCATAAGAAAGTAAAAATTGAACAGGGGCTGTAGAAGCCTATTTAGAAGGTCAGAAATTGCATAGTAGGCACAGATATGTGGAAATCTATGCCCTGTGTGCCCTAAAAATAATGCAAACTAATGTAATATAATTTATTTTAATATCCATATTACATTTGCATGGCGTGCAGCAGTGTGCAAACATGCTGTTATGCAATAAAAATATTAAAATGTTTAAAAATTAAAAATAGGTAATATGTGAGAATAATGCATTACAGGGCCCTGTATGTAGTATGTACAATGGTAGATTTCAGTGGTTGCTAAGGAGGCAGGCCCTGAAATAGTGTAGTATCCATGTTGTGTGCCTGGATCTGTATGCAAATGAGCTGGGGATACTGAACAGCAAAAACTGGCTACTGTGTCTGCAGATAAAAATCTGTGTAGCCCAAGAACCATGCTGGTGTCCACAGAAGAGCTAGCTGACATCAAAAGAGTGTTTGTCACTCTGTGTTTAAGCAGCTTGGAGGTCAACGGTGCCTGTTTGTGAGGTGCACTTCTCAGCCAAGCAGTGGGGTGTTTACAGTGCTGCTAAGCTTTGTTTAGCTGTAGGGCATGTGTTTTAGCTGGTTTGAGCTGTGCTGAGCATGCCCATCCTCGGGGGTGTGTCTACTGACTGCTAAGCATTGCTTATACAAGTGGCGCAGGTTTGCTTGCTGTGCCACAGTGCTTAGCAGGGAAGGCAGTTAAAAAAAAAGAAAAAGAAAAAAAGGAAACTGCCTGTGAAAGCCAATCATTTACAAATTACTGATAATGCCTGTTCCACTTACACTGGGCCATTCATACCATTCAATGATGTACCTGGCAGGTGGAATATTGATAAGCCCTGTTCCACTGACACTGGGCCATTCAAAACCTTCAGTGATATACCTGGCAGATAGAATACATCATAGTTAGCCAATTACACAAACTGCATCTGCAACACACCACTATAAATTATGCATACACCCTACAATCTGATTTTCCCCCATACTCTGCACCACTGGAGTACAGACTTGAGAATTTTAACTGAAAGAATTCTACGGGCTGCTGCTGCTCTGCTACATCTGTATGTGCTAGATGCTAAGGTCAGTGCTGATGCTGACAATAGGCCTAGACTGAGAAGGAGAAGAGTGTTCATGCCCAGGGAAACCTTCCAGGGGCTACATGAGCTGGAGATTGTAGAGCACTACAGGGTGGACAGTGACATACTAGAAGAACTCACTGAAATCTGACCCAGAAGACCAACTGGGGGCATGGTGGGGGTCTCACAGGCATCAGCATTCAGGATACTCCACCAGTTCCTGGTTACCATGCAAACACATGTTAGTGAGCACATTTATTTACCCCACACCCTTGAGGACAGGGCCAGAAGTATGCAACTCTTCTACCATGAAGCACAGCCTAGTGAGGAGGGTAGAGTCTACAGTAACCACAAGGGGTATCACTCTATTAACTGCCAGGTTGTGTGCAATGCCCAGGGCATTATCATGAACGTGTGCACTGGCAGCCCTGGCAGTTATCACAACTCCCATGTCTGGCATGCATCACAGCTGTACCAGATGTTTGCCAGGGGGACATCTCGTACAGCCATCCTCTGGGAGATGCTGGCTATGCACTGGAACCGTGGATTAAGACACCCATCAGAAATGCATACATACCTACTGAAGAATGCCGTAATGTGGCACACGCACAAACTAGGAACATGATAGAGCATGTGTTTGGGCTGCTTAAGTCACGGTTCCATTGCCTCAATATATCTGGTGGGCCCCAGCAGTACTCTCCAGCCACATGTGCACAGATGTTCACAGTATGTGCCACGCTACACAATATGATACTGCAGAAACAGCTGAGGCAGGATCTTCACAGGGAAAGGACGCGCAGCCCCTCACCAATGCTTAGATCACCACAGCCACACCCACAGGGGGATTCAGAGGAATAATGGTAACACATAGCTCACACACTGACAGCCTAGGGTCCTAGGGACTGACACCTTACTCCAACTCTCATACATAGTAAAAAGGATGCAAGCCACACCACACATCCTGTATCTTACCATGTATTGGTTGCGTACTGTGTGCATCAGACAGAGTCATCCCTGAAACACAGGTCTCTCGAGTGCTGCATTCACAAGGTAAGTCACTCTCCTTTACAACAAATGTAAGGGGTACTAGACTATGGTAGCATATGTATGGACCTGCTGCATGCATGTAAGGGAAGAGAGTGGGCTACTGGGCTACTTGTGGAGAACTAACAGCTATGTGGGACAACAGGTACACTATCCAATACTGAGTGCCCCATAGTATGCATTAGGCCACATGGCTACAAAACCCACTGCAGTATGCAAGGGAAATGCCAAGCACTATGGTCATAGGACACACGCATGAATGTCAATGCCAGAGTCCCCTACCCCCAACACATCAGTGTTCCCATACAACTGCTGTAACAGTATGTTGGCAAGGATATATCAGTAGACCACACAATCCCAGGGCTGTCCCAAAGGACCTGGCTACATGTTCTATTTTCCACAATATGCAGGGGTCAAACTGTATGTCTGTCTGCTGTTGATAGTGTGAGGAGTTAAACCTTACTTTCTGGTGGCTGCTGTGACTCACTGGGCTAAGAACATTAGCATGAGTGATAGTGTTGATGGTTCAAAGCTAGCAACATCTACAACTTCTGTATGTGAGTATGGTAGGAGTCCCACAGTCTGTCATAATGCCTCAATCTGTTACTGTAAGACAGCTGGACAATGCCAATGAAAATTGAGGGACAGAGGGCCAAACCGACAGACAGACATTATACATGGTCTGAGTAACCTAGAAGGTGGCAAGTATAACAGCAAGTTGCAACAGGTCAGATTAGCTGCAGGATGTAAAGGCCATCACTTAAATGTCTCTCCAGTTACAATACTGAAGTGCATGCATTTTACAATATAGTACAATAAAACCACAACTGTATGAGAAACAGAGCACGCATATGAGGCAACAGGGCAGACATACTGCAAAAACATGTACAGGGAGAGGTATGCAAAATGTCGCCCTTTATGTGGTGTTGCAACATGTACCCCAGTCACATCAAACCTCTCAATGTTCTGCAGCAACAAATCTGGCCAAAGGCAGGAATATCAGTGGGACAAAGCCCAAAAAATAGAGACAAGTGTTAAATATTGCACTTAGAAATGTAAATAATTGGTATAATAACATGTGTTGCATTACCATGAGTCTCCTACAGTGTCTGCAGTCTGAATCTCAAATGTTTGTCAATATTTCCTAATGGCAATCTTAAATGATGTGCTACAAATCTGTCAGAAAACCACAATGTTATGCAACATGCACCAAAGATATGAGGCATATATCTGGAGATTCTGTGGAAATCTGTACAGTGTTAGGTACGATTCACATAATAAGTTCAGCAAACAGCCAGGGAATGCCTTCGACATAATATCAGGGAGGTGATGGAGTGAGAAAACAGGTGCAGCAGCCAATGGTCTGCAGCACCCAAACTCCCGGAATGGAGTACAGGTAATTCTGGCATGGGGTCACCTTGTAAGTACTGACAGTCACACTGGGCATGCTTCTACACTTAGCTAACTTAATCTCATGTATGAGGCCTCATCTGTCTAAAGAATTGACATATATACACGTGTATATGTGTATGGGGATGTACGAATGTCCACACTTACATGCACAATGCTGAGATTATCTGCATCTACACACACAACTGCTGTCTGATGATAAAACACCAAAACCACATAATGACACAATCCACCCAACCACAGAAACTTGTGCCTGATGAATGTCACCCTGTAGACAGACAATGGTGAGCAGATAGTGTAATGCGCAACGGCTTCAACGCCTTGGACTGGCCATATCGTCAATAACCAGTTGTCCACCTAGCAAACTGCAACTGCCAGAAATGGATATACTGGTAATTGTACACACATTGCAGGGGTATTAACAGGTACCCCACTGCTAGGACACTAGATACAATAACAGTATAAAGCAGGTTCATTCTGCAGTCCACACAGGCTGTGTAAGACAAGGCTATGTTGTGTAGCCCACAAGTACTGTTGCTGCAGCCACATGTGTACCAGATGTAACCGATGGCATGTGCAATTAGTAATGCAAGATGTAGTGTGCAATAGTGAGTAAGTAGGGGCTCTAATCTCACATCAGCCACCTTGTGTGTGTAGATATTTCCCTTACAGCAGTACAGGTATGCCCATCAGGCCTATGTCTGTGCAATGGCCAATCATTTTATGGCCCTGTGTTTAGCGTACTCCTCAACATTGGCCTCCTTTACAAGCTGTGATAACAATGAAGTGTTCGAGGTTACAAATGACCATATTGCAACCCCTTTTGGACCAATCTGTGGGTATGTGCCGGTCATATGTCTATACATTTGTATCGCACATTTTAATATTCATATGGTTGTGGGATTGTGTTCTATAGTATGGCCTGTCTGGTTGTATTGCAGATGTGGAGATTTTGGAGAGGACCATTTAGACCCTTTAGAAAACTCCCCTCCTTACCCAGGAGAAGCGAAAGATTAGCGGAGAAGCAGACGGCCAACAATCACTGGCAGAACAAAAATGCCTACAATATGGGGAGAGGAGGGGGAATTCAAGGAGAGGGAATTACAGGAGAACATTCCACAAGAACAATCAATGGAATTAATAGAGGTGCAGTTAGTTAATAATGAGACTACACTGGTGGCATATGCTGGTGTGGTCAATACGAAAGCAACTTTCACATATTTACCTATACAGATGTAACTGGGGATGACACTTTTTTCAGTTATTTACCAAGGGATTTCAATACGTCCCTACTAGACCCTTAAGAATAGTCAATTCTCTCATTGAATTAAAATTATTTGTGAGAAAGTTAAACCTGAAATGCCTGTTTAAAGGGGCCACAGCAAAAAGTAAGAACTTGACCAGGAAAAGTACCTAGAACCCCCCCCCCCCTTTAAATCCTACCTTGAAAGTGTTTGAAGAGATGGTAGAGAGTGAGATAAGAGCAGTAAGCAGCAGACCAACAGTTACGACTAACTTCTCGGAGAGTGATAAAAAGTGGTTGACATTTTGAGAAGTAGAGATTGTAGAGTAATGAAACCTGATAACTGGGGGTGGGGTTGTATTAACGGATGCCATAGATTATGAGACTAGTATGTTTGAAATTTTAAATGACGAAAGCAAATACACTATAGTCTCTAGAAATGAGATTTTTATAGTATATTCAAAGGTTGATTATTATATTAATGATCATTTCTTTCAGGGCACTATAGACAAAGGGTTGTTTGAGTATTTAAAAGTAAATAGGCCTAAGATTCCAGTGGTTTTTGCAATTTCTAAATCCCATAAAAATGTGGAGAAGCCGCCTTTTAGACTGATAGTTGCATGGTTGGGCTCCACACTTGAACCCCTGGCTAAATATATTTTATAACTTTGAAAAAGTATATAACATCCCTGAAACACATTTCTAGGGATTCCTGGGACTTTTTAAGTAAAATCACTGAAGATAAATATGAAGAGAATTTATGCATGGTAACTATTGATGTAGTTGAATTATTTCCTAGTATTCCCTATTTGGACGACATTGATTGGTTTCAGGATATTTTGATCAAGTTAAATTATATAAGCAATGACCAGAGGAACTTAATAATCAAATTCATGGAACTAATACTGAAAAATAGCATTATGTGTTTTGCAGGGGAATATTCTAAACAAGAGAGAGGGTTGGCCATGGGGGCCCCATGTGCCCCCTGTATGCAAATCTGTTTTTATATTACTGGGAGAGGAAGTTCATTTTTGAAACTCCTTGGAATGAGAATATTTCTTTATATACTAAATTTTTTATATGACATTTGTCTTTTCTGGAAGAGGACAAAGACCCATTTAGCAAAATTTTTTGAATATATATTGGCACTACAACTTCCTTTTTGAAATTCACTTGGCATATAATCACAAGAATTAATCAACTAGCTAGATGTAACTATATATAAAAACAGGGAAGAGATGAAATTTCACTCTAAGATTTATTGAAAACCCACGCATTCAAACTCATAGCTGCATTTTGAGAGTGAACATCCCTGCAACCAAAAGAAGGGTATCATCAAGGGGCAATTGATTAGGGCATCAAGGATGTGCAGCGAGGAATGGGTCTTCCTAAAAGAAATTAATTTAATGAAAAGATTTTTCATGGAGAGAGGGTACCCCAAAAATTTGATCAACCAGTTAATGAAAGAAGTTAATAAAGGAAGGAAGGGTAAATATGATCCAATTTTGGTGTAAAATCTATAACAGAATAAACAGAATGCAGACAAAGAGGGTTTTCAGTATAAAGTGGCATTCATGCACACACATATGGCCCACTCACAAGAAATTGAGAATATTATTAGGAAGTATTGGAAATTATTGACTACAAATAGTGAAACTAATAAAATTATTCCACCAACACCGACATTTATCAAGAAGAGAGACATGAACATAAGGAGATGTTGGAAAATCATGGTATAGACAATAGTGTATTCAAAAACACACACCTCCAAAGCTCCAACACTCCAAAATGGCTTAATATACGAAACAGGAACACAAACACTGGAATGTTTGATAAGGTTCTTTTAATTCTGGTACCTCGGCCTTCGCCTTCTCCTGGAATACATTTTACAACATCAAACACCACCCCCTTTATAATGCATTTAACTGCATAATTAATGCTCCCTAATTTAGCAATTTATATTAAGCCATTATAGACAATAGTGTAGTCAGATCTCAAAAGACAGGGGGAGCGTATAAGTGTGGGTTTTGTCAACAATGTAATAACATCTTGGTACAAGAGAGTATTAGTATTTCTTCCAGGAAATTTAAACTGAAGTTTAATGAGCATTTTAATTGCAACAGTAAAGGGCTTGTATATATTAGCATTTGCCAAATATGTTATAGTTTTTATATAGGCAAGACAGAGAGGCCACTAAAAAGATGAATATATGAACATTTTTATGAAATTTCCCAGAAAAAATACACCAACACTTTATACAGACATCAGAGACAGTGTATGAATTTTAGATTTAAGTTTTTGGTACTTGAACAAGTAAGACAAGACATTAGGGGTGGGTTGTGGGAAGCCCGCCTAGAATATAAAGAGCTCTACTGGCAGTTCAAACTTAATTCAACGAAAAAACCTGCCCCGGGATTCATGACGCTCGGCGCAAGGCCAGTGGTAGGCTTGCGCCGACAGTGCGGCGTGAAGATGGCACAGTAGCGCCAAATGCATATTAATGAAGGCGCGCCGCTGCCACAGCCACGTGCATAGGAAAGGAGCGCGAGTGCATAGGGCGTGTCAAAGTGACGCACTAAGGCATGGAAATGCCAGCTGTCGACGTGCAACCTAAAATGCTTGCATATAACAACTTGCAAGATAGTAATCACATCTGTCAGTGTCCGTGGATACTGAAACGTATGAAAAGCATGCAAGATAGTTCCTGCAAACACAAAATGAAAAAGCAAACACAAATGCACGGTAGGGAATAATGGGTCCCTATCCCACGAACAAATGACATGGAAAACTATGTGCCCGTAGTCCAACGCAGTGTAGATAGCTATACCAAGTGGAAGTGAAACACATCATATGTTAGCGCGCTGCCAATAGGTACGTCCAGCCCAATGGTTAGGGTCACCAGCTGACCCATAGTGTGAGGGAGGGTACACAGCTGGGCTGATGTGTCCATAACAAAATACACGATAAATGTACATATCTAGCGACCATATGACCGAATCATATCCCACAAGGCATGTAATAGTCACATACAAAAGGTATGTCCGTATTTCACATACCAAATGTGACAGGAAATAGAATAAGCATGTAAACAAAACAGAAGGGGCATATAAACTGCTACAACAAAAAGGCAACATGTAGGCTGAAAGAACAGTATTATCTGTACCACTGAATGTGGGTACGTGTTGTCCCGTAAATTTGGATATGTGTCCGGAATATATCCCATCCTGGACATAGGAAAAGGTGGCATCCTACCAATGATTAGAACAGTCTGCCAAAATCCGCACATCAGCTGTACAAGCCGAACTTGTCAGGATGTGTCACAGTTGAACGGGTATTACCCGGGTATACCAACAATGTAATGAAAGTTAAGTATGGGCGTGTACCTATGTGCGTGAGGTATAGCATGTGGAAAGCAGACATGGCAGGGTAGTCCACACAACCATACAGGTACCTGACATATGTAGGGTATGCAATGTGTTACTCTGGCCATGTCATGGGCCAACAACCAAAGCAGTGATGTATGGAGTGTCAGGAATATGTGTGTGGGGGGGTGGGTTATGGTACAATCCTCCAAGACGATACTGTGTCGTATGCAGAATAGGTGAACCAGAGGTGTATGAGGGAGCACCAGGTGAAGCAGAAAGAAACACAAAAACATGTATACACATCTGCAATACAACCAGACAGGCCATACTATAGAACACAATCCCACAAACATATGAATATTAAAATGTGCGATACAAATGTATAGACATATGACCGGCACATACCCACAGATTGGTCCTGATGGAACTGGCCATATCAAATGCAACACATCTGCATGCATAATGGACTACCCAGCATCCCCTCCACAGCACACAACCCGCTCCCATACATGAACGTCCACCAAATCCAGCCATACTTGGCCTACTGGTTTGGTGCAGCCACATCTACACATAGTGACCACTACACATATGTAGTAGGTAGTGTCACCCTAGGCAGTTTCAGGATTGCAAACTATGTATCCCTAGCATGTAAACCCCCCAGCACATTTTCCTAACGCCAGAAGAATGTTCGGTATTTGTCTTGTTTCGGTCTTGTTCAATTTTTGGGATATCCCTCATGGGATAAGTGACCTGTGTAAACATTAGAATGGAAGACACGAAGTCCAGTCCTATAGATATCTGGACACAAGTTTGAATGTGCAGTAGTGGTGCACGAGACTGTCCAGCCCTAGATGGTCATGCATAACCTACTACCCAGGATCAAACACCTGCCCGTGACGCACGTGTCCCGACACGAATAAGCGAGAAAATATATTGCACACATTCGCATAGTGGCACAAGGTATAAGGGTGATGAAGGCACTGACATAAACAGGATACCCCCTGATCCACTGTGTGAGGGACAATTAATGTGTGTGTAGGTGTGACCTGACCAATAATGATACAATGCCAAATGTCCTGTGATCGTAGGAAATAACTATGTACCATACTGCATGTAACAGTTGCCTAAAGCGGTCACGTCAGGATAGAATAAATGTAATTCGTAGAAGAAACAAGCAAACGACAAAAATGCCAAAGGTATAAGGTTCACAGCTAGGAAACAAATGAATGTTCTAAACCTGCACTGCCCATGGCTACGTGTTGGCCCAAACAAACTGGTGTCCGCAGTAGGGTTACCATCTGTCCCGCTTTGCAAGGGACAGTCCCTCTTTGGACAGTTGTGTCCTGACAAAACACATTACAAATGGCAAATGTCTTGGGATTGTAGGACATAATTATGTCCCATATGTTATGTAATAGTTGCAGAAAATAATTATTGCAGTATCTACAATACCTAAATGTTACAAGAAACAGAATAAGCAACTAAACTGCTACAACAATAGGCTTTTATGTAGGCAAATAAGTAAAGTTCTATCCGTTGTACTGACTGTAGGTATGTGTCGGCTTGTAAAATCTGATGTGTGTTCCGAAAATGTCCCATCTTGGCCATTTGAAAAGGTGGCAACCCTAGTCACCAGAATACATCCCAACTTGTACATATGACAATGTCAAAGATACCAATGGTCAGAGCATTTGCACAATAACTGGCCAGCCCCTTAACCACTCACAAAGCCAGTGACCTTTGGGGGAAAGGTATTGAATGAGAATGACTACTTACAACAATGAAGAGTAATAGACGCATTTAACTGCAGAAAATTAGTAGTATTACGAATCTGTCAACACGTTCCAAGTTAATAGTACTAATATGGTAGAAGTGTCCATGATTGTCCCTGAGTTGTCATAGCCTTGTCCCTGTCACTGTAGAAATGAGTCCTTGAGAATCAGAGAGGTCCATACACATAAGTACACCAACCAACTGTCACATCTGTTGACAGGACTATTGCATACCTGTAGTGAATTTATAACAGATGCCCAGAATAATATTCATTGTATCTATAAATGAATGAAATAGTCAAATGGGAAGGGAAACACATGGAAACCACCCCTCCAACCTGCATTATGTAGTGGAACCACTCCCCACCCTAAATTATGTAGCGCCGACCCAATAATGTGGTCAGAGGTGCCCAAACACCTGTGTCTGTAAACACAGGTAGAATGTTAAACTCTGGACTAACTCTGTCCATGTGCTGCATCTGATCTTTGAACAGTGCCAGTGCAGTTCTAGTCACCAGTCGACCGAGACTAAACCCGGACCAGCACATGAACACCCTGACAATCAAACCCTCGTATGTGCGAGGACTATAAGCGTAGGAGTTATGAATATCCTTGGAGTGAGTAGACTTGTAGCACAGGTCCAGAGCAGTAGGAAACAGGGAATGTCCTAATTGTAGTACTGCAGTTTTCCCTGCAGGAGAATGGATGCCTGCTGTGTAAGGGAAGTGGTGAGGCGTATGTCAGAATAGCTATGAACCATGGGTATACATATAAATGAGCCAGAACACCAATAGTGTAGTGGTTACAGCATCCGCCCAACGTAAAGGCCTTCCCGGTTCAAGTACGACTATAGCACATATTAATTGTGTAATGAATGCCTCTGTGCTGTAAAGACAACATTTATACATGTAAAGGTGACCGCGTTCGCATGGGACCGTTAACCGGATTCCATCAAAGCAGTACTGTCATAAGGAATAAGGCACATGTAATCCCAAAGAAGTGCCTGTAAACATATGTAACTCAGAATAAGTAGATGCAAGTGGGCCTGCGTGGGTGTATGCAGCTATTAGCATAGCAAATGTATGTTGTCTTGTACAGCTGTAACTTTTATATATATAGATAGATAGATGTGTATATAGATAAATATCCACAGACATAACAGAAATATGCAATTATATATCTACATATTTATCTATATATACACATATATATAAATATATTTATATGTATGTATGTATATATATATATATATATATATATATATATATATACATATATATATATATATATATATATATATATATATATATATATATATATATATATATATATATATATATATATAGATAGATAGATATATATGCACAGACAAGGATATACTACGGATATATATAGATATATATATATATATATATATATATACACAAACAACAGGTAGTGATATATACACATACACACAAAACAAAAAATATATGTCAGTGTAGATATACATATGTACATAAATAGGTTACTTCACATCAATTAGGGGTAACATCTTTACAGCCCGCTCATATGTGACTGGCAGGTCCAATAAATAAATGTTGTACCCCCCATATCACCCAGCTAGGCCGGACAGACATACAGACAGGCAATACAGATCAATACACTGCCGCTGTCCAAAACACCGGTAGGAAAGGACCAGTGGGAGAGTTCTGCAAGGTCTACACTTTAAATATGGATAACGGTGTCCCTTGCGGGACCCCAAAAATTCAGGGTACGTGTGAATCTGCTGACATTATTACGAGCAGGATGTAGGTGTACATGGAACAGTAGGTTGTGCAAATGTGATAATACATGGGTTGACAAAACGTACGACATGTGTCCCGAGATGGGGAGAGTGAGCAATGTGTAGGGGTGTACTCATACCCCAGCTGCGCTCGCATTAAGTATTTGTCACGACTGCTGTAGAGGGGTGCCAGGTAGGTGGACCATGGGTATGCATTAATGGGCTGAAGTGTGCAGGTGCTGGTTGGCAGAGATGTAGTAGGTCCGCCCAGTGGAAGTCATTAATATTTCTATGTGGGCATAGCATACGCCTACACCTCCCAAACCTGAAGAGCACATCTAGCGGATATTCTGTAAACCATCGGGGGAATACATAGAGACCTAAACAGTGCCGTGTACCCGATTAAAATGGATGTCCATAGTTATGTATCAGAATGTAACAAAGTCCAACTAAACACTGCCAGAACTAGTGATATTAGGTGAACAGGTGGCGGAATACAGGTAATGACAGATGACAACATGCATGAGTCATAAGCAGCATGTACCTCGACAAACGTGAATGAATACATATGCTCTGTGACTGTGAATGTGTCTGGTTAATAGAATCAATCTTCTAAATGTGTCCCACAGGGTGTTAGCATTGTTCCTGATACAGTGTTCATTCACACACATTGGTATGTGAGTTCTGTTACTGATGGAAAGTGCATAATTTGCTGACCACCTCGGGTAGATGATAGCACAATAGAAGAGGTTCAACACCCATACGCCAGTCAGGGACACACCCATCTGGGCAGTTGTGTCCTGCAAAATGACAGTTATGGCACATGGCCTGTGAGTTCAGGAATGGAGGCTATATAGTGTGTGTAGTGGTGTCAGACATCAATTTGTTGTATCAGTAACAGCTACATGTAATAGGAAACAGTATTATCAATTATAATGCTACATGAATAACCTTAACGTATGCAAACCGTGGAAGTCATTCGTTTACTACTGGCTGTGGGTATGTGTTGCCTTGACACATGTGATAGCTCTACATATAGGGTCTATAGGGCCGCCTCCAGTCTGAATGGTCAAAGTGGAACCTGCTCTGTAGAACTGTCAGATGTACCAGGGCAGAACATACCTACAGCCATGCATAGTACAGAAATATACATATCGGAACAAATCAAAGCGTAGTCTAGCAGCAGTATAGTTGCTTATGCTACTACATATGACATATCGACGTGCCAGGTATACAAGACCTGCAACAAGCAACCAGTACAGACACCTACAACATGAGAAGGTCCCCTAATCAGGACAGTTTCAATGGTTAGAGTATTGTCCATACCACTCAACTGTCCCTGAATGTCAGGTACGTCCCTGAGTTTGACTGAAAGTCTAACTCTGTCCTTCTTAATCCCTTCTAAAATTAGTGGCTGTTGAAGGAAAGGTGGTGAATTACTTACCGACTAATGACAATAAGTAAGAGTTATAAACAACTGTTACTTCAGAATATGTGTATTAAGTCATATGCTCTGATTCTGTCAATGTGTCAAGTTAATAGCACTATTTTTGTAAAAGTGTCCCTGATTTTTCTTGACCTGTCCCTGATTCTGCAGAAATGTGTCCCCGATTTGTGGAGAGTTCTGGTATTGTCACATGAGATGTGTGATGAGGGACTGTCCCATGCAAAGTGGTCGTGCAATCTGAAAGGTGGTCAACGTGCAGTAGGTATGCAATAGCATGACTCGGCAGACAGCTGCGTTAACAAACTCAAGTCACATGTCAGCATTGCAGAGTATCAGTTCCCATGTATCAGGCAGATGGGAGCAGATCGTATGAGGAACACGCATATAATATGATTGCGTCACTGGACAGGCTGCCGAGTCCGTACAGTAGAATGCCTGCCGTCGCAAAATGGTTACACATACCCGATACTGTAGTCATGTAGTCCAATGTAATACGCATCACAAGGGATCACACACACCCAGCGTGAGTGACAAATGTAAGCAGAAATATCGGAGAGCGAGTGGCTGTAAGCGTGTTTGTCTACCAGTATGCCAGTAGTGCACTGTCAAAGAAATGTGGAGTCTAAATGTGTATAAGGTGCTGTGACCAGAGGTCAGCAGTGCTTAATACTGTGCAAACCCACGCACAACAGCTCCCACCTGCTGGACTGTGCCTTACCCGGTCTGTATCCAAAGGCGTCGGCCTCTCCACAAACAAAGAACTGCCCTATACACGTGATGGTAGAAGTACCCTGCGCACATAGCTCATGTGAATTAACAATATACCATGGCATATGTACAGACAATAAACCACACACACACCATACAGCGCAGACATCCAACAGTATAGCAATGTACTGCCATATATGTCCAGACCACTGGTGTATGCATGCCTGGCCGTCATGTGTTTCAGTGTGTGAGCATGCCCAGTATGACTGTTACGCATGTTGTTGACCGACAATACCGCCATGTGTGTGAGCATGCAAAGTATGGTCAACTTTATTGCATGTGTCACATGTCCAGATAGGTAGTACTGTGTTGCTGACCCCTCTGTTCTACACAGACAGGTGTTATGCTGTGTCTGCAGGGTAGCTAATGGTCATATAGCATTGACAGTTGCAACATGTCTGCATAGTGTGGGGGGACATGCAACCACAACCACAGTCCTACACTGCACCGTGGGTGGTGCACATGACTCTCACATGTGTAGGTGTGATGGGGCACAGCCAACAGTTGTATATATCTGCCACTACTGTACTGGTATGCCAGGTACTCCATGTCAGTGTGTGGACCTACCTAAATTGCTGGTTGGAGGGATACCAGGGTACGTCAGTTTCCAGCTTTAATTACCAGCACAGTGGTGTTGGACATCCTAGCTTACACAACCTACATCAAACTGCCTGGCCTGCTGTTGTCTGTGTGTGTCTTAGGGGGTTGGGGTAATTCATTGGGCATATCCATAGGCCATCGTATATCATTTGTCTGTATTGGTCCACATCTGTCCAGCTGTATGGAATGTGTGTGGGCTGTATGGACACACATAATGGTCAGCCCATAATCTGCATTGGGTTAGGAAACCCTGTGTACTACAGGCTACCATTGTGACCCCCGTATGTGCTACAGAGGTCATGGTGCCACTATGGATGTGTACTGTCTTCTGCCCTAACATTTGGCCACCACAGTCACTTGTATGCTCACATACGTACCATAGCAATGGGTAACTACACATTCTAATACAACTGCCACTTATTAGGTCAATAGACATACCCTGGGTGTGTTCCGGACTTGACGACGGTGCTGGAGTGCTGTCTATGTCGGATGCACACAGTGCACTTCCTATACATGACCGAGCACAGGTACTGTCATGTTTAGCATCCATTGTACTGTGTGCAGGTCAGAGAGGGGAAATACATGGGTACCTACTGTGTCAGTGCATATGCCTTGTGTTGCCTCTTTGCCAAGGGCAGGTCATACTGTGCACAGGCTTTCGCTGACTGTGCCCTACTCAGGTAGTTTCTTCACCAAGTCACACTGTGCCTGTACAGGCCTTGGCAGTGGTGTTGGGCTGTGTGGCCCTGCTCCATGCTGTTCCTGCTGCAACTACAGGATAACATTGTGTAGCATAGCAAATACCATTGCAACTTGTATGCATGTAGCTTGTGAATACTGCAGAGCTCCAACGGATGTGTCTGGATACCAGAACTGTGAACCGAGCATCCCAAACACATGCACAAGTATATGTCTTGCCTGTGCATCCGCCTCAGTATGGTGTGAGTGTTCAGTTGTGTGTGCATTGCTGATGGGTGTCATCAGCCACTACACCAGAGTTTACCCAGCATCCCCCACTAGGAGACTGTAGGGGATGTTGATATAGGTATTGGTGTGCTACAGATGTGTCAGAAGCCATATATCGGACACATCATAGCTTCCAGGGCAGACAGCACACACATTCAGTCTCATGCCCTGGCCATCGCATATGGTCTAGCTGTTGGAGGGTATGCCCCTGCAGTGACTGTAGGCCCTATCCCACTCCTCGGGTGGTGCTACGTGTGCAGGCTATAGCACCCAGTACCCCAGGGTAGTCATCCATGTGGTTGAACAGATGCATATTACTGGTCCACTAATCACGCAAATTGAGGACATGTACGTGCTCACTAGCATGTGTTGACATGGCATCTGTGAACTGCTGCAATACTCTGGTTGCAGATGCCTGTGAGATACCCATGATATCCCCAGTTGTGCTGTGTGAGGTACCTGTGGCTAGTACACCTAGGTCAACACATCCCATGGTATCCACTGTGATGCGTTTCCCTCGGCCTGTTTGATGTGTCAGGTGTGGCAGGCACAGGACAACAAGCTGCTGTAGGAGGTCTCTGTCCACCCCATAGTGCTCCAACATCCCCAGCCCATGTAGCCCCTGGTAGGTCACCCTCAATCTATAAAGTCTTATGTCACCCCAGTAAGGGTTGTTCGGCAGCATACACATCCTCACTGCCCCAGCCTCCTGCACATGTTGGTATATGTTGCCTGCTGCAGCCCGTGTCAGTTGGTTGGACTGTGTCATGAAATGTCCCTGCAGGTATACACCGGTGGTGTAGAGTGTGGACGAAACCTGTGTGTATGCTGCTTGCTCGCATTAACGTACTGTTTATGTGCGGGCTGGCCATGTCATCTGCTGATTGTGCTGGTCAACACCTATTTGTGCAGCCTGTACACCTTGACTACCCCATCACTGCTGTCATCCCTTCCAATGTCACCAGGCAGGTATAGACACACCCCTAGCTTAGGTGTGCTAAGGCAGGAGCACTCCCGAGGCACAGTTCTGCAATGTACGTACAGTATGCCTAACCCCCCCTCCCATGCTGTCAACTATATTCGAGACCTGCACCCGGCTGACTACACACATACACTCCAGGGACCAGCAGCACACCCTGGTGATAAATGTGATACACCATAGTCAACCTCATCTGCATAGTATAGTCTTCTAATGAATAGTTATATGACCCATAAAGAACCTCCAAATTATTAACCACTTCTCAGTGTCGCTCAGATCCATACACAACTGGCAACAGGTGCCTTACCATCACCATATTCAATGTCCCATGGTCTTCCCAGCAACAAAATAACTGGTGTCTACACGACTACAACCCGTGGCCCTGCACACTACAGATGATGTGCATTACCACCATGCCATGGCAGATATACATAGATCCCAGGTTATCATGTACAGATCATCCGGCACAAACATTCAATAGTGCTGATGTCCCCAGACATATGTTCACATCTATGTCCACGTCTACATCTACATATATCATATATATTATTTGTATACATATATACATGGACATATATATACACAACTGGCAACAGGTGCCTTGCCATGTATATATATATATATATATATATATATATATATATATATATGTATATATATATATATATATATATATATATATATATATATATATATATATATATATATATATATATATATATATATATATATATACATACATACACACATATACATGTACATACATATGTAGATATGGCATTTATATCACAACAGTGGACCACATGACAGGAATGCATCAGACAGGAATGAAAAGGAAACTACATGTGCCACCTGCATCATGTAGTGTTGTTACTATCAAGGCACGTGTGTTATGTTGCGTCACACGGGTCCGACTGAATCAAGGGTAAGAGTAGGGCTGCTGACTGTTACTCACCAGACCTATTGGCGAATGTATGTGTTGACAACCCAGTGTCTTGGCAGAATAAGCTGGCTGTGGACACTATATAGGTCAGCAACAAAACAAACTGAGCACATTCCGCAGCTAGCCACCCACAGATACCAACACATACAGTATAACTGCCAAACACACACACCTGTCATGCCTTGGAATCGAGCACCTACCTGTCTAGTCTACCACACTACAGCATTATGCAGTAACAGAACGCGCTATCGAGATTACTGGTACACAGCACTCCCAGAGGCATACTTTTAGGTGGATGACATCATCTGCAAAGGCAAAGACGCCGATAGGGAATGTATGTGGAGTGAGCCATCTAAAAGCATCTCTCTGTCCCCAGGCAGCTGGAAACACACACACACACACACACACACACACACACACACACACACACACACTTGGCAGGGCTGGGAGTTGAACATATACCTTACTACCTTATTACACTACAGCATTAAGTAGTTACAGAAAGCGCTACCGAGATTACTGGAACACAGCACTCCCAGAGGCATACTTCTAGGTGGATGACATCATCTGCAAAGGCAAAGACGCCGATAGGGAATGTATGTGGAGTGAGCCATCTAAAAGCATTACTCTGTCCCCAGGCAGCTGGAAATACACACACACACACATACTTGGCAGGGTTGGGAGTCGAACATACACCTAACTACCTTATCACACTACAGCATTACGCAGTTACAGAACACGCTACCGAGATTACTGGAACACAGCACTCCCAGAGTCATACTTCTCGGTGGATGACATCATCCACAAAGGCAAAGACGCCGATAGGGAATGTATGTGGAGTGAGCCATCTAAAAGAATTACTCTGTCCCCAGGCAGCTGGAAACACACACACACACACACACACACACTTGGCAGGGCTGGGAGTTGAACTTACACCTAACTACCTTATCACACTACAGCATTACACAGTTACAGAACGTCGTGCTACCGAGATTACTGGAACACAGCACTCCCAGAGGCATATTTCTAGGTGGATGACATCATCCGCAAAGACAAAGACGCTGATAGGGAATGTATAGAGAGTGAGTAGTCTAAAAGCATATTACTTTCCCAAGGTAGACGTAGACAACCACACGGTAGTGGTGTGAGCGGGACAACTGCCCATCTACAGAGCACTATTACAAGACTACATAGATACGAGACGCGCCACAGACAGTACACCCTTCAAGACAGTCAACCAGTGTGTTCAATGTAGGCATCCATCCTGACGTGGAAAATGGACATCTGTTGCCTGGATGACCACCATCGCTATACAGGATGTCAATGGCCATGCCCATACATAGAGGCACATCACCGACAAAAGGTGTCACTGGGCATGCTCACACACTTAGTATCACACGTCCATTTGGAATGTACTGTGTGTCCATCTACACAACGGTGTACTGTGCATGCTCACACACTTAGCAGTAGCAAAGGGTTGTCTTGCATGCACATGGATTCTAAACACGACAGTATGGTGTTACTGTCCCCACATACATGAAGGCCACTCACATGTACTGACCAGTACACACTCAAGAGCCATCACAGATGTCTCAGGTGCAGATTACAGAGGTAAACAACGCAGTCTACTATGTAGCCCTCAGACATCACCATGTCGTTGGACCAGCAACACACAGCCATACATTACCACAACACCGTGTGACTCATGACCAGTGGACTGTACATAGGTCTACAGCAACTGTGCAGACTACACATGTACTGACAGGGTTCCATCATGTGTTATACAATGCAATGATACCACTGTACATAACCAGGTCAGCTCTACACATAACAGGGGCCCTGGGTCTTACACAGCTGTGAGAGATGACTGTCGCTGTACACCAAAGAACACACGTTTGGATATGACATACATGTAATTGCAGTGGATATGTGCATGGACCACACACACACACACACACACACACACACACACACACACACACACACACACACACACACACAAAACATATGTACATAGCATAGCTTTTGCTGTCCTCCATGCAGACAAATTGCTACAGCAATCCCACGCATGCAAATGGAAGGTAGGTCCATGGCTGTTGAAGGCTAACAGTACATGAGGTAGCAATGTTGACCGAGGACACATTCCCTCTGTACTAGTTACCCATGACACCCATCATATCTTACAACAGCCCATGTGTTATGTATGTCATCACACATGTCCACCAATTGCAATGCATACAAACATGGCTACATGACAGGCATGTAGGACCAACACACATGTACATGTAGTGGTGTGCATGCAGCTACCATGCATGTGCAGTAGCTGATGTATGTAATTCATCTGTGCCTAACTACAACATGCAGTTGCAATGCAGCCCCATCATTGACATCTGTATATGGTGAAATACTGACAGTACGGTAGGATGTACATCAGGTATGGATGGATGTGTGTACATAAAGTGGTGATCCACCTTTGCAGATGGATGTTTGCCAGGGACAGCTCACAGGTGTGTCACACGCCATCCTACCATTACATGTGCAAACAGTACGCTATGTTACTGTTACTTGACGGTGAAGACATAAAACCTACACAGCGGTCGGGTGTTATTGACTGTAAGTCACTTGACACCTGTAACACTTACATCCTCCCATGTGCATATAGCAGCACAATTGCCAGAGGTAGCGTTGGTACACATAATGTGGCCAATACTGCTGCATGTCTGTCAGACATATCATCATATAGCAGGTGTATCATTCACAGTACTGCCATGTGTGTTTGCTTGTGTGACCATATATGCCACATATGGAGGGGAATACATCCCAATTGTTACACACCCCTGTACACTGTTGTAGAGATCTGTGCATACTGCAGTGTGGAAAGCATGACGTAGGCAGGGGTGGTGTGTGTGTATCACACACATGTCAGCTATCCGTATGTGAATGAAATTTGTGGACTCCACAGTGTGTGTGTGTGTGTGTGTGTGTGTGTGTGTGTGTGTGTGTGTGTGTGTGTGTGTGTGTGTGTGTGTGTATGTATGTATGTATGGCTGTCTGGTGCATGGAGTGAGGGTGTATGCCACCATACAGAATAGACAGGATCCCTAACGCCTCATGGTGATGCAGTCTACTACCCTTTTGATGCCATCGGTCTCAGCCTTACTGGCTACCTGTACATGTTCATTCTCTGCGTCGCGTCGTGTGGGTGCACAGTACTGTGAGGGTGATTACCACATAGGCAGGGGTCCTCAACTCAACACTATGGAGTGTGCATTATAGTGTTGTTGACCCCGTGAGTGTGGGCATGTTCCTGTAATGTGACAGGGTATTACTGCTACACATTGAGGCCTCATGCTATCAAGTGGCCTCCAACATTATCATCAGCCAGACCGCTGTGTACACCCCCGCACCATGTCAACATACCTGTAATGTGACCTGGTATGGATGTTATGTCTCTAGCCACTGTAGCCTATTAAACAGCCCACATGCTTCTGGATCAGTAGATGCGTGGACATCTGTGGTATGTTAGCCTTGCCAACAGTCAGGTTGAGGCTACGTATAGCATGCTGGTATTGCCATACGTGCCTGTGAGTACTCCACATTTACACATGGGAAACTGCAAACACTGCTACTTGTTGGCACATGCAAGTAGACCATAAGGAGGGAATCAGGGCATCATTACCAACATGCTGTTACTGTTGTTACCAAGACACATACTGTGAACATATAACAATGCATGATAAACCTGTACTACATGGTATGTCTGGTGCATGTCAACAGTACACAACTAATGTAATATACACTTCTCTCACTGTTCTGTTCACCCTGTGCATCAGACCATTTGAGCATGTCCCTGCACCGATGGTGTGGATGACAGGGATGTGGCACAGGCTTCATCATATGCACAGGGTGATAATGTTTGCCAGGGGCATAGGCTGCACCAATGGATGACATCATGTGTGTGGGTAAGGGCCGGTGATCTGATTGGACATGTGTGGTCGTTATGCATGTGGGTGTTGCGGTGCCCTACAGATGTTTTTGCCATGTATGTGTATGTGTGCACACAGTTCTGCCTTTTGTGAGGCCTACACAGGGGTATTATTGACAGCTCCAGATTGTACAGTCCAGTATGTACAGCTCACTGTGTCTGGCCATGGCCACGTGACCTGTGCCTGCCAGGGGTACACGGGCACTACCAGGTGGAGGTACAGATTGGCTACTGTCCGACGACACATGTCCACTGGAACCGTGTTCCCACTGGGAACGTCCAGGGCCATGTCCACGTGGCCTGCTGTGTCCTGGTGTGGACAGCGCAGCACCAGCTGCACTGCTACTGCTACTGGCACTATGGGATAGGGCATGTGAGGTGGCACGCTCACGTTGACCTGCACTAGGTGGTGTAGCTGGCCTACGTCCACGTGGCCTACGCCTCACTCCTACCAGATGTTCTAGCACAGAAAGCTCATGCTCGCGGATTGCCATGCCACAGTCAAGGATTCCGACCATGTCACCCAATCGCCTGTCCAAAACATCAGCAATCTGTTGTTGAGCATTTGCCAATGCCTGGATGTTGTCATTTAGAGTACGGATAGCAGCCCTCTGCAGCCTCTGCCCTTCTCTGTTCTGCTGTTCAGCATGTGCCTGTGCCACCATTACAGTCTGGAACATGTGTCTGGTGACACCAGCTCCTGCACTGTGTCCTGCAGGTGCATGTCTGCCAGAGGTCCTCCTACAAGCAGCACTGGCCACATGCCTGTGGGGCACATCTGCAGTCATTACTCTGACACCATGGTGTGGAGACACACCTTCTGTAGCCACCACACTTTCCTGTTCCACGATAACAGATGCTGACTGTCCTTCCTCTATGGCAACTGGTGATGCGGTATGTGTTGGCAGCAGAACTGTGTGCGGGGAAGAGGGGGACATAGCCGGGATGGCAACCATTGGCATAGATTCAGCCCCTGACAACCCTGCCTGTACCTCATGCATATGTTCATCACTGCTAGTATCTGTGGGGACACTAACGTCAGATGGACCGCAGGAGGGTAACGCACCTACATCACCTGTGAATGCAAAGAAAGTCTCTAAATTACAATAGACACGCACACACACACACACACACACACACACACACACACACACACACACACACACACACACACACACACACACACACACACACACACACACACACACACACAGACACACACACACACACACACACACACACACACACACACACACACACACACACACACACAGACACACACACACACACAGACCCCCACACACATACAGACCCCCACACACACACACACACACACACACACACACACACACACACACACACACACACACACACACACACACAGACACACAGACACAGAAACACACACACAGACACACCATGCATGTGATTTGACAGACGGCATGCAGCATGCATGTGATACAGCAGACAGCATGCAGCTCAGACATTAATAGTGTTAGTTAGCATACCTCCCTGGGTTGCACACAACAGCAAGCAGGTGTAATATCAGTAGCCATGCAGTTCACACAATCATGGTTGTAAGCATGCATTCCCGTGATACACCATGTGGACCAGATCAGGTAAACAGTACACATGGCTGAAGTGACCTTGACATGTAATCTGCTGACATGTGCATTAACATGCATACATGTCTGACACAATGTACAGCATTGTAATGGGCATCACATTGTAGTATTGTCTGTATGCCCTACAGATAGAATGCATGTTTAGCAAATGTGCATGAGCATGGAAGGGTAGTGTGAGCCATCTACATTGCTATACAGTGTGAAGTACAGACACTGTGCCATTGCATGGCATCATGAGATGTCTATATTGCCATACAGTGCATAATATGCACACATTGCATAGCCATAACTGCGTGCACACCCATGACATAACTGTGGATTGTGACCCGTGATGCAGAGGTGCATACACAACAAACCATGCTGTGTCATGTGACAGGTCACTGGAAGACCTACAGATGACACCCCTGCACAACTACTACAGAGTCTTAGCTGCCTTTAAATCCATGTCCACACATGGTAGACTTGTCAGTTCACCATGTCCCACATGACATTGATGTACCACACAGATGAGGTGCACAGCTAACGGTGATGTCCTACAGCAGCAAGGGAAATGTACAGTATCTGTGGCCTGATGTGGTGTCAATGTCTGTGGAAGTTGTACAGGTGACTACTGTCATGCTATGACACAGTTGTGATGTTCAACACATCTTGTATGGTAGACTTAACTGACACCTCCACTAGCTGTGCACAGGCTTTTAGGATGTCCAGTGTACCACATCAACTGTATAATCAGTCAACTAAGGCTATAATTGGACCATGTGTGGACAATGTGCAACAGGGTGTATACACATCACATCTACTGTGTGGCTACATGTCTCTGGCCATCCCCCATGGCCATGTGTGAACATGTGTTGGCCAAATGTTTGTGATGGCTGTCTATCTCACATGTCTGTGTTGTCCCATATGACATACACCCATATATGTCAGATATGTCACCATCCACAGGGCTATGCAGACAATGGGTTGTATGTTTGGTATGTGGGGTATGTGTTATGGGATAGTGTGACAATATTGCAGCCAGAACACTACACGTCTGGGACATGTCAGATGGCACATCACAATTTCTGCACCCATTGCAGGGGCATATAACACAATGGTGACTCCTGTGGGCTGCCCATATCCCAGTTCACTGTGTGGTACTGTTTGCGTACCACACATGTGTTGTTCCAATGTATAGTACATATGCCTACATTGTGCAACACCTCCACCGTTGTATGCACAGCTGTCCACACATGTAGCAATGACAGATACTGTGGTTTCATGTCAGTGTATCATTTCGTTTGTATATATTGCACATGGGTAGCCAGTGTGAATGATGGGAGATGCGACCTGTGTATCGTGACTGGACCAAACATCAAGTGCAAAAGTGTTAACTGGCCACATGGTGAATAGATCTATGCTTTAATATGCCTGATACTGATGACAGTCTCACCTGCAATGGACTGATGTCTGTGCGGCACGGCACAGGTACCTGTAAAGGGGTGACACAGCAGTTTGAACATTATCCATGACTGTATGACAGCCACAGGGTGCACTGTGCATGTTAACACATTTGCCTGTATAATAGCATATAGTATGCACATGTGTGCATACACAGGGTAGCATACTGTAGTATGCAGCATGTGTGTAAACATACCTTGCATATGATGTTACATTACATAATGTACAGTGACACATGCAACTAAATAGGATATACTAGTCATATGTGCAGTACTGACTTACCAGGCAACTCCAGGCTCATTGGTTGGGAGACACCCACCTCCACGATGGCAGCTAGTGTTTGTGGATGCTGTTCTGAGGGTGTCCACAGACTGGCCAGTAGCTCCTCGGTGGGTGTGAGTAGGAGCTGGGTTGGTGGCCCACCACCTGTTCCTTCTTGTTCCCTGGCAATTGCAGTGGCACGCTGTTTCACATGTCATATCAAGTCCGTGCAGTGTCTGTGCACCTGCTGGTAGGTGCAGTTATGGCCACCCACATCATTAACCCTCCTGCGAAGGTCCTGCCACAGGTCATCATGCTGCTGGGCATGCTGTGGCACATGGCTGAACAACACCTCATAGTTCTCATGGAGGTATGGGATGAGGACATCATCCTCCTGGCAGCTGTACACTGGCAGGTGTGAACGAGGCATTATCTGTAAGACATAATGATGGTGACAGGTCATAGTATCACAGAGGTGTACAGAGATACTGCTGCACATACATTTGTATTAAATCTAGTACATCTGCACAGTTATCCTTGCAAATCATCATGACACTGACACAACTGACATGTTTGTGTCACACACATGTAACACCCATTATGCATTGAATATCATCACCATATATGTGTGTCACCTCATTACATTGTTCATACTCCATGTGAACGCTGTCTTGATATGGGTATGTCTGTTTGCCTGCACTGGTGTTCTTACCTATCAAAACATGCCTGGATGTGTCCACAGTAATGCTGTTGACCTTGATGCTGTGTAGATGTCACATATCAACATATACATTGCCTTAATGGACTTGAGCAGTATCAATGCACACATACGCATGGAAAACTTTACATGCATGTGTTTTACCATATACATCTACACGGCACTGTACAGCAGTTCAACATCCTGCCACGGATAACCTGTGTTGCACATGTAGTAGACATGGGACAATGGCTACCCGGACGTCATTCGCAGGGATGGTTATCAACTATAGCATGTACGGGCAAGGTTTCCTAGCTGTATCCGACAGCCATTTTGCCACCGCGAGGTGCATCAGTGCCACATTACTGATCCAGACAGTTGATAATACCCCCCAGGAGTGCCCACTTCCCTGCTAAGCCCACTACTTTTCTGTCTCATACCAACTCATAATTTTTTCTAGCATGTCGAAGGGTCAGATGCTGGCGTCCTCTCCTGCCCATTTGGTGAACCTGGGAATTCTGAGACAATGTTACAATTGCCTCATGTACACGGACAACCCTCTCCTCCTCCCATGTAACACTAACACTTGTGAGAGATGCAGCTATTTAGCCAGACTGGAGGCTGAGCTCTCTCAACTCAGGACTGGCAAGACCAGGCAGGAGGAGAAGGCAACTACACACACCATAATACCAGTCTCACATAACTCAACCACACCACTGAATCAAACACATAAACACACTAAGACATACTCGGAGGCTCTGAGTAAAAATTTACCTAAACAGCAGAGGCCTCCAAAGCAGACACCCAAGCAACTGCAAACTCAATACACCACACAAACAACACATAAACAACAAAATCAGTGTGCAAAGCAGTCACTGCCCTTAAGGCCAAATACAACACCAAACATACTTGTCATAGGTGACTCCATAGTCAGACACACTGACGTCCGCTCACCAGACTGAGTAAGGAGAAGGTCACAGTAAGCTGCCTGTCGGGCGCTAGAATCCACCACATAACACAAGCACTCAGGTCTCTCAACAGCAGGTACAAGTGACTCAGTCATTGTCCACGCTGGTGTCACGACCTGAGGCATTCCTTGGACTACATGAAAAGAGACATTGAGGAGCTCTCTGATTATGTAGCCCAGGCAGGTATGACCCTGACCTTGAGCAGTATCCTACCTTCACCTAGAATGATGCCACAATACAGTGATAAGATGATCAGCTTTAATAATTGCCTTAAATTCTGGTGTCATTCAAAGGGGATCCAATGTCTGTCTGCCTGGGATGACATGCTGGGCAAGCCACGCTGCTTCGCAAGGGGCGGCTTGCACCTGTCACCCCTAGACTTCGGATATTGGCAAAGGCTCTTGCCACCCCATAGTGCCTTTTTAGGCAAGGCTCAAATTCTAAACCTACCACCCTAGAACACAAAAAGTAAAAACTAAGGGTAATGCTGCTCAATGCCAGAAGTCTCAATCTCAAGATGCACGACTCGAGGCCCTTCTCAGTATGGAGAACATCGATGTCTGTGCTGTGACAGAAACCTGGTTCAAGGCTCCTGAGAGCACCCCAGCACTAGCAGGTTTCACCTCATATCATGCGTTCCGGCCCCAAAATCCGGACAACACCAAGAAAGGAGGGGGGGTGTCCATATTCATAAAGGACACCCACACCTCAAGGTTGGTGGCAACACACAATGCATCGGAGACCATCCAGGTGCAATTAACCATAGGCAAGACTGCTCTGCAATTTGTAGCATGTTACAGGCCACCCTCTCAAACTCAGGAACCTCACATGGCCTTCCTGAAAACAATGGAGGGGATAAATGTATCTCCAAACACCATCATACTAGGTGACTTCAATTACCCTAATATAGACTGGGAACACTACTCAAGCCCAAACACTCTAGCCCAAAGGTTCCTGGAGTTCATAAACTCAAATGCCATGGAACAACTAGTCACCATCCCCACAGGAGGAGAAAACATACTTGATCTCATCATCATGAACATGGGATCACAATGTTCAACACCGGAAGTATACCCCTCACTGGTGAGATCAGATCATAAACTAATCTCGCTGGAGGTCCTCATCCTGCCCCACCTGAAATAAAAAGACCACAGTGAAAAACTTCTCAAAAGCCGACTTCACACTTCTAAAACTAGTGTGGTCTCCTTTAAGGCCCCTGAGCCAGTGGTAAACATTACTCAAACTGCTGAATCACTTACAAATGCCTTCTACCAGCACCTACAGGACTGCATGGATCAGGCAATCCCAAACAAAACTAAGACTCTTTGTACCAAAGGCAAGCGTCCAGTCTGGTGGACCCCAGCCATAAACAAGCTCTACAACAAAAGGAGGAAGCTACTACAAGATAGAGCAAAATCCTTGAAAGGTAAGACACCTTTGATCATTATAAGTAAAAACTAAGAGCTCTCATAAAATCATCCAAGGCAAATTTTGAGAGAAAAATCGCCAAGGACTCAAAAGACAATCATAAGGCCTTCTTTAGCTATGTTAGAAACCTAGGAGGAAACTCCCAGATATGCTCAGAATTAGTTCAAAATGATGTGAAGATTACTGAACCTACACACATTGCCAACATACTGGCTGACAGGTTCAGTGCAAACTTCTCCCCCCCCTCCACCCCAAAAGGAGAGATATTTATACCAGAGGATTGTAGCCCCCCCAAACATCTCCATCGCCCAGGTGAGAACTGCTCTCTCCAAAGCAAAAAACACAGCATCCATGGGACGGATGGTGTCCCGGCTGTGTGCTCCATGAACTCAATGAGGAATTAAACCTGCAGTTATGACAGCTGTTTAATCTTAGCCTCACCTCAGGATACGCACCCAAGGAGTGGCGCATGGCGACTGTGGTCCCACTTCACAAGGGCGGTGCCTCCACCGACCCTGGAAATTACCGTCCCATTAGCTTGACAAGCCTTATCTGCAAAGCCATGGAGAGGATCATAATGGAACTCATAAATAAAGACATAGGGAACTTGCAGACTTTGGATCCAACCCAGTTTGGCTTTGTCAAAGGCAGATCATGCCTTTTAAACTTGGTTGACTTTTTCGAGACAGTCACCAAGGCCATTGATGAGGGAAAGGCAGTCCATACAGCCTACCTTGACCTGGCAAAGGCCTTCGACACAATACCCCACTCAGGTATCATCGAAAAACTCATCAGCTTGAATGTAAACCCATACATCACAAGATGGGTTGCAAACTGGCTAAGTGACAGAACCCACAGGGTCAGTGTTATTGGAGCCATGTCAGACTCAAAGCCTGTCACAAGTGGTGTCCCACAGGGCTCAGTCCTGGGTCCACTCTTGTTCAGCATCTACTTTTCTGAAGTACAAGCAAACACAGGAGGGTTATGTCTGACAAAGTTTGCAGATGACTGCAAACTGGGCGCCATAGTCGAAAACACATCTGACACAGATATCCTTCAGAAGGGCCTCACAGAAACGGATAACTGGTGCCAGAGCCATGGCCTAAAGTTAAATGCCAAGAAATGCATAGTCATACCCTTCAGGAAAAACAAGGTTACCCCTAGCTACCATATAGGTGGCAATCCACTGAGCACAGAAGAAGTCATCAGGGATCTGGGGACCCAGGTTGACAGTAGCCTTTTGTTTGACACTCATGTTGCTAAAGTAGTTAGGAAAACCTTCTACATTGCCCACCTGATCATGAAGGGATTCACATCTAGATCAAGGGAGGTCATCGTCCCCCTGTACTCATCACTCATTATACCTATGATTGAGTACAATGCCCCATTCAGAATGTATCTGACCCGACACCTGCAGCAGCTGGAAAGGCCCCAAAAGTTCCTCACCAAAAGGATAAAGGGTCTCAAAAATATGTCTTATGCTGCCCGACTGAAAGAACTCCAGCTCTATTCAGTCTCATACCGCTTGCTCAGAGGTGACCTGTGCCTGACATATAAGGCCATGTCAAACCCTGATTTGATGAATATGCTTCACCTCAAAAAATCTAGATCCCTCAGAACCACAAGGGCGGGAGACTTAAACCTTGACACGGTTATTAATAAAATGTGCTGGAGGGACAGATTCATCACCCAGAGACTCCCTATGCTGTGGAACAAAATCCCGGTACATGTGAGGCTGAGCACCTCGCTGGCCTTGTTCAAGAGGAATCTTGACCAATGGATGGGGGATCGCAGATATACCCCAGGGATTACTTCAGTGTCACTGCTTGACAGAGGCACAGCAAAATAATAGGCATAGTTTTATTCAAACTAAAGGGGTGGCGAAAGCCAAATAACTATGGGCTAGGCTTATAAATGCCCTTGGGCAGATAGCCTAGTATGAACCTATGAACCTATGAACCTATACATCTTCCATGCGGTCATCACACCATGTATGACAGAGATGACATGTGCAGCTTTGATAGACAGGGTTGCATGGTATGGCGGGAGTATGTAACATGTATGGCACAGGGATCTGTCCAGCATGTGACAATCCTAGTAGTAGGATGGTGGCTGTCCATGACGTATGTCTTTCAGATCAGAATATGTACATGTAGCATGTCCAACATCATAGTGTAGCACATGTCTTTATGCAAGGTAGCCAGCATGCTGCATAGTGGAGGTGAGGATTGTGAAGGCTGGTATCACCCATCCACCCATGGCCAATACCACTTAAAGGTGATATGTGATCCAATATTGGTCACCCGAGTGCTGACTATGCCTGTCCAATGATCTCCATGCTCATGGATGGCACCCTGTCATGACATGGGTGCCTCGTATGACTACCTAATAGGCCTGGAGATGTCACCAACTCAGGGAGGTGAACTGCACAGCTCCATCCCTTACACAGTGTCCATAATGTTGACCACAACCTAGGTGGTAGTTAATGGGTGCAGGGATATTCACCTAGCGGTGACAATGCTAATATCATCTGTCAGATTGTGCACATATGTCACACACCTCACCCACAAAGCCCATTCTGTATGTTGTCCACAACACTGAGACAGCTATTGCTCATAGGTCATGGCCATTCACATCCTTACATACACATTTGTCTGTGTGGTATGGCCTACAATGAGGGGGGAGTACAACACATTAACCCTGTTTTACTGTAGCTGCCACTGGTGTAATATGCACATGTCACTCTGACACCTTTTGTAGTGTTGATTCTGTCAACAGGCCACTGGTAGAACACTCCTGTGGAATACGAAGGCACATGTAGTCAAACATCCGTACTGTCATCTACGTCTGTACTGCTAACATCTACGTTGATAAAGGTTCATGGACTTGCAGACCATACTCAGCAGGGTAATAGTGCAGTGCCTCCAATTATGACTGCCGTCACCACTTGTGGGTTGATATTATCCAACACCCAATCTGTATTGCATTTTCATGCTCAGCACTTGTTCAGAACTTATGAGCACTTCATGAGCTACTAATTAATATAGCAACCATTCCAAACCATTTCTCACAAGTACACTGTCTGTCCTTACATTTCCAGCTTGCTTACAGTGCAACAGCTGTTGTACACACGTAACTCACATATCTTGTGAGGCATGGTTGAATATACAGGCATGTCCAACTGTCACAAACCAGTGCTATTGCCTGTCTATATGATGAATATGGCGTACATGTGGCAATAGAGCAATTGTCTCATGTACACAGTCAATGCTCACCTCCCAACATACTACACTATTGCCTGTGGGAGATGCACATATGTAGCCATGCTGGGGGTAATGCTCTCACCAACCCAGACTGAACCTGACAGTCATGTGGCGATGTGTAACATTTGCAACACACCCCACTCATCACATAGTCTCACAAGATCTCCATCACCACAGGCCACACATAGTATGAGTACAACTTTTGCAGAACCTCTCCATACTCTGTGTAGGCACCAAAGGCAGCCTCCATCACCAAACACAACAACAATAACTTATAGCCCACAGACTCATGTGTGCCCATCACATACAGCCAATAGGGTGTTATAACATACACAACACACAAGTCATAGGTGACTCTGTAGGCGGTCACACTGATGTCTCACTCAGCAGGCTACACAAGGCGATAGTCGCTTACATCTAGCTGTCGGGTAACTGGTTCTGCAACATAATCTATGCACCCATGCCACACTTCACCAGGTGCAATTTGACTGTCATTCTCCATGTTAGTGTGACTGCCCTGAGATGCAACTTCACAGACAACATGTGCAGGGACATGCAATAGCTCACCGGTCTTGTAGCCCTAAAGGTATCGGCCAAGCCCTGGGGAGCATTATGCATTCATCCGGACTTGATACCACTGTACAACAACTGCCTGTTTCACTTCAACAGTTGCCTATGCTTCTGCTGTCATTCCACAGGCATCCAGTATCTGTCCGCTTTGACTGATATGGTCAACAAAATATGATGCTTTGGCACAGATGTTCTGCACCTGTCAGCTCTGGGAGTACAGATAACATGTAAGGCTCTTGCTGCTCCTATACTGCCTGTCTTGCACAGTTTCCAATAACATTCACCACCAGAATGGGAACAGGCAAGCAAAACATGGGGTCATGTGATTCAATGCTTGACATCTTCATCTCTGACACACGCAGGCAAGGCACTTCTTATAATGGACCACTTCAATATCTCTGCAGTGACTGGGACCTGCCTCTAGGCTTCGCAGAGCACACCTGCACTGACAGGCTATACGCAGACCACACCTTTCAGTCATGTATATGCAGACCACACCTTTCAGTCATGTAACCTGGACCGGAACACCCACAGCTGAGGTGTTCCCATATTCCACTATGTTGTACACACCTCCTGGCTAGTTACTTAGCACAGTGCATCAGAGGTGATCCACATGCAACTAACTGTGGCCAGAACTGCTATACACATTGTAACATGCTACAGATTCAACAACATACCCCATGGTTACCAGCCCTCATTTCTTGGTGTACTGGACAGTAGGGTTCAGACAGGTACTACTGATGTGAGACTGACACTACCCCACAGTTAACTGGGATAGCCACTCATGTACCGACACATTAGGCCAACTCTGTCCGGGATTCATAACCTCTACTCGGCTGGATCAACCCATAAACACCACCTCCAAGACCAACAATATCCTAGACATGGACACTACCAACATGTGACTGGTGGTCCACACCTGGGGTTATCCCCTCTTTGGTGGTTTCCAAACATATGCTAATCACCCTTGTTATCCACATCCCGGCACCACACCCTTCACGGCATACACAGTACAAGATTACTACAACGCCTATTACAGACGTCTTATGACAGCAGTAGTAAACGTCATGACACCCGTGCAGATGGACAATGCACATACAAATGCTAAAATATACCCCAGTGCACTTCATTAGCACTTACATGACTGCATGGATCATGCTAGTCCAAACAGAGCTATGATGGTACCCACCAGATAACGGACGCCACTCTGGGGGTCCAGTTCCATGGACATAATGTACAACAAAAAGTGGAGGCTGTTGTAAAGTGGAGTACAATCCCATGGGTGGGGTAGCTCACTGGTCAGCCGCAGTAGGGCTATGGGATCCCTTATCACATACTCCGAACCTAGCTACGTAAACATTTCTGCGACACATTCCAGGGTGTAACACAAGGCATTATGGAGGTATGTCAGTAGTCAATGGCAATACCCACATCTGCTCTGACATACGACAGTTACTCAGGAACATTACAGAACTGAGTGATGTTGGCAACATCCTGGCGGATGGGTTCAATGCTAACATTACACCCTCTCACTCCCTACAGGGCCACAATCCATGCAGGAACATTGCGGTGTCCCTGCGGTCACAACTACACAGTACTAACCTGCACTCTCTAAGGCCTGGAACACTGACTCCATGTGACCATCCAACATCCCAGGCTGTGATTTACACAAACCTCTAAATGACATGTCTCCCCACTTGGCCACCAGATTCAGTAATAGCCTTGTATCAGACATTGTGGCTCCTGAATGGCACACAGCAACAGTTATCACACTCCACACTGGTGGCGCCACAATGAACCAGAGGGACTATTGCCCTATATGACTGACTGGGTTGTTCTGCAAGGCTATGGGGCACATCATCATGGAAGTCATTCACAGAGACATTGGAGGGCTCCAGTCCTTTGATGCCACCCAAGTTGGACTTGTTAGGGCTAGAGCATGGCTCCTACACCTGGTGGACTCCTTTGATACAGTTACCAGGGTAGTTGATGACGGTAAGGGGGTCCACACAGCTTACATTGTCCTCTCATTGGCTTTCAGCACCGTTCTCCATTCTGGTATTGACAACATACACATCCACCTGCACATCGACCCCTATGTCTCAGGATGTTATGCAAAGTGGTTTACAGACAGGACTCACACAATGAGGGTAGCATACCTTAGTACCTACTGTATTTCAGTTACACTTGGTGTACCACAGTCCTCAGTCATAGGGCCCCTCATGTTCGGTATATGCTTCCCTGAGGTACAGGCTAGCACAGAGGGACTTTCCCTGACTAGCTTTCCAGACAACTGCATACAAAGCGCCATGATTGATCCACCAGCTGATACTGACTCCCTCCATAAGGGTGTCACTGTGATGGATACCTGATATCAATATCATGGCCTCAAGCTGCATGACATAAGGTGCATGAACATCCCATTTGCATTACACCAATCACCCACTGACTATCACATAGGTGGTAGTCCCCTACATACATGTCACATTGTACGTGATCGTAGTACACACATATGTAGCACCCACTCCTTTGATAACCATATTGCCAATGTGGCGTGGATATACTTCTACGTGGCCACCCTTATCTGTACTGG
The DNA here is from genome assembly GCF_019279795.1 of Protopterus annectens. NCBI lineage: Eukaryota > Metazoa > Chordata > Ceratodontiformes > Protopteridae > Protopterus > Protopterus annectens. Next base: position 1,130,341,584 of record NC_056732.1, on the reverse strand, counting down.
GTTTGTAGCTGGAACATAGGCACCCATTGTACCTCTGAACTCCTGACGTATACACACATTCAAGGGTACAACACCCCGTTTAGGGTGTACCTTACAGAACAGCTACAGCTTTACATACCACAACATTAACACGCCATGAGGATTATTGAGCTCCGAAGGTTGACGTATGTGGCAGAACTATGGACACCACGACTGTACACATTTGCATATTACATACTCAGGAATGACCTCTGCTGAACATACAGGGCCCATGGCCACAACAATATTTATGGATATACTCCACATAAGCGACATAAGCAAAAGCCACTGAGAGCAACATGCTCATGGATATGTGCACACACGCAACGATGAGTGGGATGTGCTTGAGGGTTACATTCCCAAACCAGACACTCACCATGCTTTGGAACATGATTCCTATGTACATCACGCAGGGACACTCAGTAGCACTGTTCATGTGATACCTCACTTGGTGGATGGGAGACACACATGTACTCCAGGGATCACTGCAGTGGCTGTACTGTGCAGAGGTGCAGGTAACATATGGCTCTGCTGTTCACAGACAGGACACTACCCTAGAGAGGTTCCGCTGGTGTAAACACTGTAGTTGGGCTTACACATAGACTTGCCAGACAGGATAGTACCCCACTATGAACCTGTGAAGCTATTACATGTCCTTTGTGCATGGTTAATTGAGTAGCTCTTCCATTTCGATTAGCTATCATGCTGTTACAGTGTCCCATGACTACAAGCCATATGTATCCTGTTATTGTATATTGTACATGCCAATAGACGATACCTTTGGTATGCATGATATGACTGTTATGCTGTGTAGAATATCTGACATATCTACCTACAATACTGTACATTACACATATTTTACATATTATCCCATAATGCAAAGCATACTTGCACAGCAGGACCACCTTAGGCATGTCATTGTCATTATATGCCAACATATACTATTCCCTGCTATGGCACGTACTTGTTGGACATACCCTACCACTGACGGCGGGTGGTATGGAATTGTTCTCTTTAAAGCCCTCATGTAGCATCCCTTGTGGTGTCTGTGATGTTTACCTTGTTGCCCACTGTAGGACACAGAATTTCTACAAGCATTACTATGCTCAGCAAGACATCACTACATAATACCTTTTCCCACATTATGCATTGTGGACACTTTTAATTAAATACAAAACAGGCTGTACATACACTAATATACTGAGTGTTCTACATACCTTGTTAGTGTTCCGAACTTTCGTAACTATCTCTCTTACACTGTTTAAACAGTTCTATGGTATGAGCATATGGTTTGAATGTCTGGCAAGTCATCTTTATATACGTCGATACCTGTAACATGTGGTTTCCTGCCACCAATTGGTGTTCCTGAGTAAATTATTACATGCACATCAGCTGTGCAGCTACTCCATTTCGCAATTACGCGGCAACAGTGGGGTATAATTGAATTCTTCACTTGGGCATTGCCTATTTGCCCTACCTTCAGGGAGACAGCCTGTATGTGTTTTGTTGTGTGTAATTGCAACTGCTATGTGTAGAGACACAAATATTTTGGATTCATGTCCCCCTTGGATTGTGTGTGATGGCTAGAGTATGTGGTTCTACATGTGAGTGTACCTGTCATCTCAACCGTCTGATAAGGGACTATTGCAAACAAAACCTGTAACATCGCCATCTGTTCCATTATACAACGGCTACGATTTCACATGGTGCCTTTAAAAATGTGTCTCTCACAAGGTATGTTAACGCTTCTGCAGATGTAATTGAGGGAGTGGATGTTTGTGCTGTTATTACAGTCTGTATTGCTATAGTTTCATGTGTGGGGAATGTAGGTGGGTGTACGTAGCATATACAGATTTGTGGGGCTTGCATTTCTACATATTTCATATATGTGTGTGGGCTTCTTCCCTAATTAAAGACCTATCAGTTAGTAGACTTTTGTTATGGGCATATACATTGGGCCATTGTTAATTGGTTTCTATATAGTATGCAGGTGAGGTTGATACTTCCATACCTCCGGAAATACAGCGATATGTAAAGGAATGTAACTAAATGACAGCTATCCCATGTCTTTCTCTCCCAGATATTTGCACTCATTGCAGTTGTGTTGGTAACTGAACCTCTTTGGCAAAGGTTGCCACCTTTTCAAATGGCCATAGTGGGACATTTGCGGGACACACATTGGTGTTTACAGGCCGACACATACCCACGGTCAGTACACAGGATAGCACATACTTTTATCCTTAATACATACTTATTCTTGTAGGACTTTGGCTACTTATCATATTCCATGTATCATTTATGTTTCTTACATACAGGCATAACTATTTTATTCAACTATTACATAATATATGGGACATAATTATGTCCTACAATCTCGGACATTTGCCCTTTTTAATATTTTATGTCAGGACACAACTGCCCAGGGAGGGGCTGCCCCTCCTAATGTGGGGCAGGTGGTTACCGTATGCCTATGGCTAGCTATAACCACACCTACCATAATGATCTACCTTTGAGTTAGCACTTACAGACACACGATGCAGACACACACACACACATTACAGTCACACGGAAATGCACACGGCACCCTCAACACACACATACACAGACTACAGCAATTACAAACATAGTTGAACACAGTACCTACGTGGACCGCATCACCGGCAGCAGTAACTAAATGTCCCTTCATATCGTGATAATATTATGCGCGTTTCTAGTGTTCCAGTACTGTGTTCTTTCGGTCTTTCAGCCTCGTGGTTACGCGTGTCGGTATGTGACACATTCCATAGTTGGCAGTATCCTATTTATTTGTACCTCCATGGTTGTGTACATGTCGTTGACCTATCTATATATTTGCAGATATCGGTGAATCCGTATATATCAACATATAGCTCTCTATCACCCTTTCTATCTGTATTATATATATATATATATATATATATATATATATATATATATATATATATATGTGTATACATATATATATATATATATATATATATATATATATCTGACAGAGAGAGTGACAGGCAGAATACACCTTTCATTGTGTACTTGTCGGTGTATACTGTTTCCTGGACTCCGCACGTTTGTGTTTGAACCTGTCACATTACACACCTGCCGTAGGTACATATTGGCTACCATAGTGTTGGGTGATTGTGTACATGATTGCGTGTTCTACTCCTGGCAGAGGTCGTTTTACCCTTCAGAGCAGGCACTATTAGTACAGGGGTGAATAATGCTGGTTTCTCCTGTTCTGGACATCACTGACCGTGATCTGCGTGATATTCAGAGAAGCTTAGCCCTGTTTCGCGCACATCCATATAGTCATATTTAAACGACGCTTACCAGCACTGGGCAATGCATATTCCTGCTAATGTGTGCTAAACATGATCTGCTGACCTGCATCCGACATGCATTATTCATGCCTTCGGGATTACGTTACATCCCTTGCAGGACGTGGGACCGGGAACATGCACGACGGTCACTGCATTTACCACTTGGGCATCCGGGACTTGTACACGTGTTATGGCATTTTGTATGTGGACTATACTATGGCTGTTACTCCATACTGCAATCACATGGGTAACTCAGTTAGTTTACATATGGATGAGTCCTATTAATGGTATGTCCATGTGATGTGTAATGGATATGCTCCAGCATTGGGTATGTATATCACAGTGAGCCACACACTATAATGTGCTACACCTTCAAACGACTGTAGGTGGAGCATGCTGGGGTGACAGATACCTGTCATGGGTACACCCCATGCCTTGACATGACATCCATGATTACATTATGTGGAGCCTCTCATTAACGCACCAGGGAATCCATGCAGAGTGTGTGGGGAACAGTGATTACACACATGGGATCCCGCAATTGCCTCTGCTCCACTGAGTGACAGTTGGTTACTCAATGTTGTGGTGACAGAAGACACTGTTTGCCTCGATTTATGTATGGCCCCTGACAATCGGGCATGTACCTACCGATGTACCTGGGAACCTATATACACAGTACCAACATATGCTGATAGGTGCGTGTACTGTTCAGGTGTTGACATTCCTTGTTCCAATAGCTGTTGTGTGTACTATGGTTGAGGGCTGCCTGTGTAGGATTCACACAGTAGCCCACCTATACATTACAATTTACAGGTGGTCATGTGTGTGTGCCATCCATTTTACTGTGTGTGCAGGTGGAGAGGAGTGTCAGTCCATAGGGACCTACACTGTCAGAGTATGTGCTATACGTTCACTCTTTGCCAAGGCATAGGCATATTGGGCATGCCTCCGTCTGCCTACTGGGTCTGGCATAGGGTGTTCGTGGTCTGAATCCCTCTGTGCCTGTGATGGCCTTGTCAATTGCGGTGGGCTATGAGGGCCTTCACCATTTTGTCCCTGCTGCAGCTGTTTCTGCAGGATCATATAATGTAGCATGGCACATACTATGAAGATGTGGGCACACGTGCCTGGAGAGTACTGCAAGGCTCCACCAGATATGTCCAAGCAACAGAACCGTGATTTCAGCATCCCAAACACACACTCTATGATGATTCTGGTTTGTGCATGTGCCTCATTATTGCGTTCTTGCATGGGTGTGTGTACATTTCTGATGGGAGTCATCATCCATGGCTCCAGTGCATAGCCAGCATCCCCCACAAGGTGGCCATGTGGGATGTCCCCCCTGACAAATACCTGATACAGCTGTGAGGCATGCCAGATATGGGAGTCATGGTAGCTTCCAGGGTTGCCAGCACACACATCCATGATAATGCCCTGGGCATTGCACATGGCCTGGCAGTTGATGGAGTGGAATCCCTTGCAGTTTATGTAGTGCCTACCATGCTCACTGGGTGGTGACTTGATATGTATGTGCATGCAGTCTATCACACACAGTACCTCCGGGTAGTGTGCCACATGGTGGAAGTGACGCATATTGCTGGCCAACTCCTCCTGCATTCGGGGGAAGTATATATGCTCATTGGCATGTGGTAACATGGCATCCAGGAACTGGTGTAGTACCCTGGATGCTGATGCCTGTGAGATCCCCATTATATCTCCAGTTGGCCTTTGAAAGGTACCTGTGGCTAGTATTTGCAAGCTTACAGATACCTTCGTGTCCACTGGGATGGGTTCCCCTCTGTTGTTTCTGGATCTCAGGCGTGGCTGGCACAGCTCAACTATTTGCTGTAAGATGTCCCTGTCCGCCCTGTAATGCTCTACTATCTCCAGATCATGTAGCCCCTGGTAGGTTACCCTTGGTCTGAACACTCTACTCCTCCTCCGGGGCCTGCGGTGGTTGTTAGCATCATCCTCCACAACACCATCAGTCTCTAACACTTGGTGATGAATCACAGCTATGGCAGCTCCCAACATGTACATTTTAAAAGTTCCCCGTATGTTTACACCTATGGTGCAGTGTTTGGGAATACACAGGTGTGTGTGGGGTGCTTCCACACTTTATACTGTTGTGCTGTGAACACCGATGATGTCATAGGGTGTGTATGTACGATCATAGGGTATCTTATGTGTTTTACGACAGGAGCTACTATTGTGGTGCCTTTGGTGTTGAATTACATTTGGCTGCCGTGGATTGCCTCTTGCCCTTCCCTTTACATTTCTTCACATTTCACCTACCATTTTCTGGCATGCATCCAGCAGCCTGCTTTAATTTGTACATTCCTAGACCTGGCTTATCTTGTGTAATGTGTTCTATTGCCAGTCTACTGCAGGTTTGCTTTGTTCTGCTATGACAGTTCTCCTTTCTTTGCAATCCAACACCTCCCCTATCCTGTTTTGCAGGTTTCTGCAAGCAGACGTGTCAGCTGCCGTCGATTGCCCGCTGTGAGTTAATAGGTGTTAATTGCTCAGTTATACTCCAATTACCCTACTGCAGCATTTCCTTATTTTCTTCCCCTGACCTTCCTGTTTGTGCTATGGTGCGCGGCGCGTGCATCCACTTATTGGGTTTCGGGGACGTTTTCATCCCCGTACACATGCGCTTTCGGGCACCATATGTGCTCTCAGCTAAACGATGCTATACCTACCTCCCCACCCTGTCCTGGGGCTTTGCTTAGCAATGGCCAGGCCAGATTTGCATTGCTAAAATGTGCTTACAGCTACGGTGGCACATGTCATGTATACCTCTGAGCCACTCCTCGGTGTTGTAGCGTTGCGCCGTATGGTACATCCTTAATCCGGTGGGACGTTTGCGATTCAGTATTACCTGCCTCATTTGCATGGCATTGACTACTAATTCATAGTTACTGCACTGAACACTGTCATAGACCCTTAGCAACCCTTGCTGCTTGGTTGTGGTGTACCATGCATACCATTGAGTATTATGGTGAAATCCTGATTTGTATTACATAGCGATTTTATGACATTTGTATATATTTTCTTTGTGTCCCCGTTTGCGCACACATGCCCTGTGGTTGTACTTTGCGTTACTGTGGACATGACATTAAATGTTGTTTTTTAGGTGTTCTGCATCTTTTCTTATGCCATTGGCTGTATATTTAGCCACTGGCATATGTTAACTTTGTAATACATGAGTCTGCTCCACTTTCATAGCTCCGATGTTCTGTTTGGAAAAATGTAAACTGTGTTTTTTGGTTTACATTTCTGTGGGCTTACGCTACACCTGCACAACTTCATGTATCGCTATGTACCTTCATTTGCATGGTGCGGCACTGTGCATGGGGTGATTAGCATACCTAAGCTGAGGGCTGTGCAGATCTGGCGTATGCTGGTAGTGCACGTGGAATTGGATTGTACCTGAATCGCTCGGTGGCCATATTTGGCGTTATACCGCCTACGCTACGCCTGCGCATTGCGCAAGCTTCATGAATCCCGGGGCTGGTCTTAATGACCATTTAAGTATTAATAGTGTCCTTAAACTGAGGGCATCCAAGCTCTAGAATGGTAAGAATGATATATATATATATATATATATATATATATATATATATATATTTTTTTTTTTTTTTTAAATAAAATGTATTTATTTTATCAAAGGTTGTTTTTATATAAATGAACCAGTTAAAGTAATACATATATTACTTGTTTTAACTGATGGGTAGATGAAGAGAAAGTTATAGAGAACTGTGATTAATTTAATCTAATGAACTATACATTAGATTCAACTATGGGTTAACATCTGTTTGAATCTGTATAAATGGGACTAACAGTTTTTATTCAATGTTCTGATGAAGCTTGGGATTGACCTAAGTGAAAGTGCTTAGCTTGGATTGTAGTAGTGTGCTGTTTGCATTTTAACAGTGTATTTTAGCTTGTGGAATATTAAGAAGGTTTGGAGCCTGTACATGGTGTTTTGTTTTTGCAGTTTCTTTTCGCTTTAATACTTACTCCCAGAGAGGTACTACAGGCCTTCTGTTTTAATCCCTATTCCCTAGAACTGCATCCTCCAATCTGCATCCCATTATATGGGGAGTTGTAATACATACCCAGTAGAGTGATATAATCCTTTTGTGAATAAATCCTCAAGAAAAATGCTTCTTAAATCACAGTCTGTCTTGGTAAATCAAGTTACAGACCTGTTTTCCATAGGCAAGTGTTTGCCTTTTGTAGGTATTGCTCATTAACAGGCAATTGCCTATGCACCAATCCATGGCTCAGACTTGCTAATTGCATCCAGGATATCTGGGTTGCACTTACATTAGCCAATGATAAGACACAACAGTGCAATATTTAAGGCATTCATGTAGGTCTTGGCCCCTTTCATAGTCTTTCTGATGGACGTTACTGAGGTGTGGAGACTACAGCAGTACAGAGGGTAGGTACAAATACTGTTGAGATTTATGAGGTATGTCCACAGTTTTACATGGTATGTTTGGCCATTGTCAGATGACCTTGTGGTTATCTGACAGTTCATTGTTAAACATTGTGGGTTGAGGTCAGTAAGGCGGAAGATACATGTGAGTGTCAGATGTCATACTCATCAGAATATGCATGCTGCTGCAGTAGCTGTTGGTCTGTCAGCTCTGTATATTTGTAGTGGCAGACTGTGACACATGTCCCTGTTGCTTGACCCCCCCCACCCCTTTATGTATGGATGTTGTGTGGATCCCTTGTTCTATGAGCAATTGACAGCTATACCTGCTATCACAGGCCTCACGTGCATCCATTATTATTTATTTGGCTGTGTACTGGTATAGTGTCTGCATCACAGTCCCAAGCACACTGACAATTTTCCCATTATATATACTTGCAGTGTGTCAGTGTCAATCAGGATATGTTGGTGGAAATACCTGTTTTAATTCAGAGCTGAGTGGCCTAGTGGGCTAATGCACTGTGCTGTAGTTGACAGGGGGAAAGCAGGGGGAAAACATAATGAAAGGCAGGTAGGGATGTGCAGAATGAGTGTAGGAAAGGACCATAGCTATTCATTTCTTGTACAGCAACAGGTGAGCATTTTTATCGATTATGGACATGAATTTGGACCCTCAAACCCCAGAGACAGGGATGAGGACAACATAAATGTGTTGTCAAGCCAATTGGACCAAATTAGTTATGTCTAGCTGACATGTACAAAATGGAGAGCCATGTATGGGTTGATATTTTTTGTGGGGCAGGAGCCCATTTTTTTTAAGGAGAGAGTTGAATGTTGGGGAAGGGATATAGGTATGCGTGAGTAGGTAGGCTGGGTAGGAGAGATTGCATTTGCAGAAAGACAAGACAGCATACAGGGGTGGTGTGTGACACATGAGGGGGTAATCACCTTGGACAGGGAGGGTTTTGTGGAATTAGAGGTGCATGTGCTCCGAGACGGCAGCAGTGTAACTGAGCTCCTCACCCATGGGCAGTCAACACTGATCCTTCACTGTCCCAAAGGTGACTGCCTGGAGGCTGGATGCCAGGGCCACCAGTCCCTTCCAGATTTGTGAGTCTGCCCTCAATGCAGTCCAGGCATTGCTCATACCCACAATTAATTATCCTGCGCACCATCACCAGTAGCTGATCATGGGTGAGAATCACCCACCACCCCACTCCCAAGGGAGATGGACCTCATCCCCTGAGGCAGTTCAACCCATAGGTGGTGCAGGTCCAGTGGAACGAGCACCACCGGCTTAGGTCCCAGATGTGCTGGGACCCAGTTCCATGGCTAGCTAAAGTAAGGTAGGTGGATTACCACAAACTGGCCTACCCAGTCGAGCCGTGGTGCTGAGGTATTTTAATGTGTATAGGTTAGTAATGAACAAAACATTTAGTTAGTTATAACAGCATGCCAGAACATTGCAAATAACCCAGTAACATAACATTGCATAATATATGGAACACAACAATAAATAAGATATCAGTCAGTATAGTAACAGTATGCCAGTAACAGTTACTGCATAAGGCCAACAACATAGGTCATTCAACAAGATATGTTAGAATGCAACCACTGTAATACATAACAATAATAAAACATAAGGCCCAGCATAACATTAAGTGAACAACATATGTTAATAGTAAACCATAACAAATGTATAACAATAATAAACTATCATGAAGATAAGGGGTGGGGGGAGAGTGAAATACAGTCCATTAATACCAGTATAGGCTATATGGTTTGAAACAGTACTGTTATATAGCCTACAGGTCTACCCTTCCATTATGTATAAAAGTGCCCTATAGCTGCTGTAGTATGTACATACTTCTCAAGCTATCCACATGGGACAGTATGGGCCAAGCAGTAACACCTGCAGGTACACAACTACAGAGGACTATTACATGTCAGGTGGACCTATTTAACTACCAAGGTGTACTGGTGCCTGGTGTAGTGTGACTGTGGTATTGACATAATCATGTCATGTTAGATCTGTGGCACAGGGATCAGGCAACAGTGATTACAGTCCATGACAGTGTGACACTTGAGAGACATGCATCATGTACAGTACAGAGAGTAAATAACTATCATGCCATCCTTGGCAGGCATAGGGTTAGACCATCAGCAAATGTTCACAGACATACCAGGCATGCAGCCATACCAAGATTACACATTTTATTTATCGTATTATCTTTTATTAGTATTGCACTTGTTGCCTTTATTTTTTGATGTCTTATCACATTCCTGATCAATGCTGTTAACAGTCTGTTACATCTGAACACACAAATTTTTAACCCATATTAAGGGCTACTGTACCCACTTACCTGTAATTCCTGTGGGGATAAAATCTGTTAACAATACATAATTGATTCTGTAATATTTATTAGTACTTGTCACTGGTTTTGCACCCTGGTCTGTGTGTGACAAAATGTACATCAGACACTGCATTTAACAAACTGAGCTACTGAAACACTGCTGTCTATTGACTGACTGATATTTGACTAGAGCTCACCTAGAAACAAAATCTGACCTGATAATAGTAGTGCAGTTTTATACAGGAATGCAGTGACAGTTGAACACACATGCATGAGATTCATGCATGACAAAGATATTAGATAAATTGTACATTAATACATAGAATGCAGGTGTACACAATACATTTTTAGTGGGTGGAAATATCTGTGATGTGTACAAACCATATCAGAGTATTGTGTTGGCTACCTGACCTATATACAGTTGCAGATAGTATATTTGCAGACTAAAGCCAGTACAGTTTCATACTTGCCTGCAGCACTATACCTAGAAGCAAGAATGCATATAGCTAAAATCCAGTGGTTAACACAAAACAATCCTGATATACACAATATACCTAGGGTATTCCTGGTATTGCTTCAGATGTTAATGCAGAAAAAATGCCATAATGCATATATCTTGTATAACAGCTCTAAATCTACAGTTTAGTATTAGCATAACACTCTTTCTTAGCTAACCTTGACTCAGTTAATGGTATTCTTTGTGTGTTTATATCAGAGTAGCTGTCATACTTGATTTCATGAACAACAGCCTGGCTTACCCACATATTGCACAACACAGCTTTATTAGGGGTGCCTTCATGCAGCTATTGTTATACTGTCCAATCTTTATCCCACAACAGTTGATATAATGCAGATGCTGCAATACAGCTGTAATTACACAATTATTGCAGTAGAAACTTTATTTCACTAACATTATCAGCTTTCATGCTCTAATGCTTATTGCAATCTACTTGGCAGTAGTCATTATTGCAATATAGGCCTATGTCCACATTCATTGCAATACACAAATCTGTACTGCATGTACCAACTGGCATTGAATTAACTACTTTATCTTGTGTATTTGACTATAGATTGCACATTAATCTGTACTCACCACACTCACGGCACAACCTGGCCAAGCACCCTGCATGGGCCTCTAGGTTGCGGGCTCTCTCCCCTGCAACTGTAGGGAGAGAAGTACACCATTATGCATACCTGCCAATCACATTCAGATTAGCTATTGGTAAAACAGTGCTAACAATACTTACAGACTCATGGGGCATTCCCATCCCAAGCATCTTGGACCTAGGTGGCCAAGAGATCCCCCTTCTGATGCTTCAGGTCATCATAATGATGGTGCACCTGCTCACCTGTATGGAGGCTACTAGTTGCACTGGTGAGATTGCATGCCAGCCAATCCTAGGCCTCTGGCTTGTACTCCAATCCCTGGAACTGGCCCTGCAGCAGCCGGACAACATGGTCTTTCACAATGAGTCTAACCATGAACCTGGACTCCAGAATGCCCCAGCACTGCACCTGGAAGTGCACACCCTCTCCAACTACGGCCTTAGCTCCTGCCAAGTTCAAACTCCAACAGGTTATGGCTGCAGTCCCACCTGATACACTTAAATAAGCCTGTTTCCCACCCTTTACCACCATTGGTCAATTTAAAAAAAATGAGGCACTTTGCTTAGCACCGAGCAAACCTGCTGAGCTAAGCTGAGCTGTGCTTAAACTGGCAATGATTAGCAATGCTTAGCAGTGCAAAACCCAGCTTAACTGGGCTGAGCAATGTTTAAACTGGCATTCCTTAGCAGTGCTTCACACCACTTAGCAATGCACAATCCAGCTAAGCAGTGCGAAAACATTCTTTGTTTAGGCAGTGCTTGGCAAGGCTTAGCTGTGCTTAGCAGAGCTTAGCTGAGTGCAGAAAAGTAGGATTTAATACATTTCATAATGTGTATTTGCAACCTAAATGCTTAATAACATGTCCGTGCATACATACAATATTCAATCAAGGGTTAAAACATACTTGTCATAAGCTATATTTGGAACATAAATGCTTAATAACCTGACTCTGTATTCATACAAAATTCAGACAAGGTTTAATAGTACTTTTCATAAATGTGTATTTCCAAAATAATTTTAATAACCTGTCAGTGTAATCAAAAAAATTGAATAGGGGATTTAAAATAAGTCTATTAATGTGTATTTACAAAATAGCCTGTCTGTTATTCAAACGTTGCACCTACTGCACATAAGGCTGCTATTCTAACCATTTGGCTACATAGCAATCTGAAATGCTCCTATACTTTTACATATATCTCACCACTATGTTTAAGCACAGCGGAGCACCACGGTGCATCACACAAACCCACTCAGCTATGATTAAAATTGGCCTTCACATTCATAATTAAATGCATCTGGTTTCCATTTTTAGATGTCTGGTATGTGTCCATTGCTAGGGGTGTTGTCGCACAAACACACACAAAAACAAAAAATTAAAGCAAATTAACTTTGTATTACATATGCATACATTCATATCCGGCACTTTGACACTGCAGAGGGTGTGTTACTCATCTCTGCACACAGTAACACACTCCCTACACTGATTCAATAACAGTGAGATACAGATCTCCCTCAGTAATGCGCCTTCATTAATATGCATGGTGCACTACCGAAGGGTTACCACATACACAGCCATGGTACCTTCTGTGTAGGCTTTACACTATGCCTACATGGATTTTATTAAATCTCCAGGAAATATATGCATATTACCAAGAGGAGAAAACGCTGAGAGAAGAAAAGGAGCCACTTTTGTGAGTTTAAGTATTTTCTTCTGACTTTTTGTTGTTTTACTGCTTTGCCGCCTACTTTTTGGCATTTTCCGGCTTGCTAAAGTTTATATCTGTAACAGTAACAGTACTTGGAGCACATCTAGAGCCTGTTTACTGCATTTCCTGTGTTGCACTTAATTTAAAATCGTTTTTTTCTCTAAAAACTGCATTTTACCTGATTTTGGCCTAGCACTCAAGTGTGGGGTCATTTATTGCACTGTTGTGATTATTTTGCTGCTTGTGTATCTCTGCTACCTTTAAACTACAACAAAAAGAAAAAAAAACAAAAAAATCTTGCTTTTTTCCCACTTTCTGAATGTTAAGAAAGTTCAGTTACAGATTTGCTGTTCTGAACTGTTTGGAAGTTTCTAGAAGACCAGTGCTTGCTTGGGCTAAAGGGAAGTCTCTGTGATCACCAGTGGGAGTGGTAAACACTGAACAGCCTGCCTGTCCCTGGAGGAGTGGTTACTACCTAGAAGCTGCAGTTTTATTGGCCATTTTGGGTCAATTCTAAACTCCTTGATTTCTCTCTATTAAAACCAGGCTGCCTCGTGGTTTTGGTGTCTTTTCAGGCTTGCTAGTTGTTGCTGAAGCACCTACCAAGAGGAGAAAATGCTGAAAGAAGAAAAGGAGCCACTTTTGTGATTTGAAGTATTTTCTTCTGATTTTTTTGTTAAGTTTTACTGCTTTGCCGCCTACTTTTTGGCATTTTCCGGCTTGCTAAAGTTTATATCTGTAACAGTAACAGTACTTGGAACACATCTAGAGCCTGTTTACTGCATTTCCTGTGTTGCACTTAATTTAAAATTGTTTTTTTCTCTAAAAACTGCATTTTACCTCTTGCTTTTTTCCCACTTTCTGAAAGTTAAGAAAGTTCAGTTACAGATTTGCTGTTCTGAACTGTTTGGAAGTTTCTAGAAGGCCAGTGCTTGCTTGGGCTAAAGGGAAGTCTCTGTGTTCACCAGTGGGAGTGGTAAACACTGAACAGCCTGCCTGCCCCTGGAGGAGTGGTTACTACTTAGAAGCTGTAGTTTTATTGGCCATTTTGGGTTAATTCTAAACTCCTTGATCTATCTCTCTTAAAACCAGGCTGCCTCGTGGTTTTGGCATCTTTTAAGGCTTGCTAGTTGTTGCTGAAGCACCTACCAAGAGGAGAAAACGCTGAGAGAAGAAAAGGAGCCACTTTTGTGATTTTAAGTATTTTCTTCTGATTTTTTGATAAGTTTTACTGCTTTGCCGTCCACTTTTTGGCATTTTCCGGCTTGCTAAAGTTTATATCTGTAACAGTAACAGTACTTGGAACACATCTAGAGCCAGTTTACTGCATTTCCTGTGTTGCACTTAATTTAAAATTGTTTTTCTCTAAAAACTGCATTTTACCTCTTGCTTTTTTCCCACTTTCTGGAAGTTAAGAAAGTTCAGTTACAGATTTGCTGTTCTGAACTGTTTGGAAGTTTCTAGAAGGCCAGTGCTTGCTTGGGCTAAAGGGAAGTCTGTGTGTTCACCAGTGGGAGTGGTAAACACTGAACAGCCTGCCTGTCCCTGGAGGAGTGGTTACTACCTAGAAGCTGTAGTTTTATTGGCCATTTTGGGTCAATTCTAAACTCCTTGATCTATCTCTCTTAAAACCAGGCTGCCTTGTGGTTTTGGCATCTTTTCAGGCTTGCTAGTTGTTGCTGAAGCACCTACCAAGAGGAGAAAACGCTGAGAGAAGAAAAGGAGCCACTTTTGTGATTTTAAGTATTTTCTTCTGATTTTTTGTTAAGTTTTACTGCTTTGCCGCCTACTTTTTGGCATTTTCCGGCTTGCTAAAGTTTATATCTGTAACAGTAACAGTACTTGGAACACATCTAGAGCCTGTTTACTGCATTTCCTGTGCTGCACTTAATTTAAAATTGTTTTTTTCTCTAAAAACTGCATTTTACCTGCTTTTGGCATAGCACTCAAGTGTGGGGTCATTTATTGCACTGTTGTGATTATTTTGCTGCTTGTGTATCTCTGCTACCTTTAAACTACAACAAAAAAATCTTGCTTTTCTCCCACTTTCTGAAAGTTAAGAAAGTTCAGTTACAGATTTGCTGTTCTGAACTGTTTGGAAGTTTCTAGAAGGCCAGTGCTTGCTTGGGCTAAAGGGAAGTCTCTGTGTTCACCAGTGGGAGTGGTAAACACTGAACAGCCTGCCTGTCCCTGGAGGAGTGGTTACTACCTAGAAACTGTAGTTTTATTGGCCATTTTGGGTCAATTCTAAACTCCTTGATCTCTCTCTCTTAAAACCCTACAACTCTCTTTTTGCGCGGTTTTGCGCACTGAGCAGCGTCGGGCAGCGCCGCCTTAAGAGGTTTAAACTATTCCAGGCTCCACAAAGTCTGCTCTTCACTTTTTCCCATAGAACTGTTCAAACTCTCAAAGTAATCACTCTATTTTCTTTCTAAAGCCCTGCACTTGCTCAGTTCTTATAAGGAAACACCAACTAACTAAAGCACTACACCCTCCTTGACTTCTTATAAGTATTAGACTCCCGACTGGTCCTTCCTGATCAAGTGAAAAATCAATTCCCTTCCCTAATCTGATTACTAAAAAAAACAGTTCCCTATACTAATCTGGTATGTCCAAGGGTCAGTTTCAAGGTTACTCTCCAGTCCAGCTGGTGAATCTGGGAATTTTGAGGCAATGTTACAATTGCCTTATGTACACAGACAACCCTCTCCTCCTTCCAACAAACTCTAATACATGTGAGAGATGCAGTTAAACAGCCAAACTGGAGGCAGAGCTCTCTCAACCCATGAATGGCACAGTCAGTCAGGAGGAAAAGCTAACCACCCACACCACAACTCCAGTCTCACACAGACCTATTGCATCTGCATACCCAACACATAAACACACAAAAACATACTTGGAGGCTCTAAATAAAAATCTGCCTAAACAGCAAAGACCTCCTAAGCAGATATCCAAGCAAAAGCCACCCCTCAACAATACCCACAAATCACATATCTCATAAAATCAGTGTGCCTCACAGTCACAGCCCATAAGGCCAAACAACACACCAAATACACTTGTTATAGGGGACTCTATTGTCCGGCACACTGATGTCCCACTCACCAGAATGAACAAGGAGAATGTCACTGTAAGCTGCCTGTCGGGTGCCAGGATCCGCCACATAACGCAAGCACTCAGTTCACTCCAAAGCAAGTACAAGTATGACTCCGTCATTGTCCATGCTGGTGTGAATGACCTGAGACTTACCTCCCTGGACTACATGAAAAGAGACATAGAGGAGCTCTCTGACCATGTAGCCCAGGCTGGTATGTCCCTGACCTTGAGTAGCATCTTGCCCTCACCAAGAATGATGCCACAGTATAAAGACAAAATGATCAGTTTCAACAATTGGCTAAAGTATTGGTGTCATTCAAAGGGGATCCAGTGCCTGTCAGCCTGGGATGACATGCTCGACAAGCCACGTTGCTTCGCTAGGGACGGCTTGCAGCTGTCACCCTTAGGCTTTCGTATACTGGCCAAGGCTCTTGCCTTCCCCATAGTGCCTTTTTTAGGCAAGGCTCAAAGGACAAACCCACCTCCATAGACAACCCAAAGATAAAAAAACTAAAGGTAATGCTACTCAATGCCAGAAGTCTAAACCTCAAGATGCACGCACTCGAGACTCTCCTCAGTATGGAGAAAATCGATGTCTGTGCAGTAATAGAAACCTGGTTCAAGGCTCCTGAGAGCAGCCCAGCACTACCAGGTTATAACTCATACCATGTGTTTCGGCCCCAAAACTTGGACCGAAGCACAAAAGGAGGGGGAGTATCTATATTCATCAAAAATACCTACACCTCCAGGTTAGTGGCACTGCACGAAGCATCGGAAACCATCCATGTGCAACTAACAGCGGGCAAAACTGCCTTTCAGTTTGTAGCCTGCTACAGAACACCCTCCCTATTACAGGAACCCCACTTGACATTCCTGAGGACACTGGAGAATATGAAGGTCTCTCCAAACACTATGTTATTGAGTGACTTCAACTACCCAAACATTGACTGGGAAAACTACTCAAGCCCAAACACCCTCGCCCAACGGTTCCTTGAATTTATAAACTCTAATGCAATGGAACAACTGGTCACCACTCCCACAAGAGGGAACAACATATTGGACCTGGTCATCACCAACATGGGGACTCTATGTTCCACACCAGAGGTAAACCCCTCATTGGTAAGATCAGACCATAAACAAATTTCCCTGGACATCCATATCCCGTCCCCACCCCCAGCCAAGGAAATCACTGTAAAGAATTTCTCCAAAGCCAACTTTGCACTTCTCAAGACTGAGGTGGAATCCTTCAAAGCCCCTTGGCCAGAGGATAATACAGCCCAATCCGCAGAATCCTTTACAAATGCATTCTATGAGCACCTGCAGGAATGCATGGATCGTGCTATCCCAAATAAAACCAAGACTCACTCCTCCAAAAACAGGAGACCGGTCTGGTGGACCCCGGCCATAAATAAGCTATACAACAGAAGGAGGAAGCTGCTACATGACAGAGCAAAATCCCAAAAAAGGAAGGCATCTCTGATCAGTATTAGCAAGAAACGTTGATCCCTCATAAAATCATCAAAGGCCAGTTTCAAAAGAAAAATTGCCCTAGACACTAAAGATAATCACAAGGCCTTCTTTAGTTATGTCAGAAACATGGGCAGAAACTCCCAGATATGCTCTGAATTGTTGCATAACGGTACAAAATATACCAAACCTACAGACATAGCCAACATCCTGGCAGACAGATTCAGTGCAAACTCCCCCCCCCCCCAAAGGAGCAAATGCCTATCCCAACTGAATGTAACCTCCCTGACATCACAGATGCACAGGTGAAAGCTGCCCTCTCCAAAGCAAAAAACACAGCATCTATGGGACCGGACGATGTCCCAGGCTGTGTCTTACACGAGCTCCAAGAAGAACTGAACCCTCACATTAAGTCACTGTTCAAACTTAGCCTTACTACAGGATATGTACCCAAAGAATGGCGTACAGCTACAGTGGTCCCACTCCACAAAAGTGGTGCCACAACGGACCCCAGAAACTATCGCCCCATAAGCCTGACTAGTCTGGTCTGTAAAGCTATGGAGCATATTATCATGGAACTCATAAACAAAGACATTGGGAGCCTCCAGACACTGGACCCTACCCAATTTGGCTTTGTTAAGGGCAGATCTTGCCTCTTAAACCTAGTTGATTTCTTTGAAACAGTTACCAAATCTATAGATGAGGGCAAGGTAGTCCACACAGCCTACCTGGACCTCACAAAAGCCTTCGACACAATACCCCACTCGGGCATCATAAATAAGCTTACCAGCTTAAATATCAACCCCTATATCACAAGATGGGTTGCAAACTGGCTCAGAGATAGAACCCACATGGTCAGAATTGCAGGTGCCATGTCCGAATCCAAACCAGTTACAAGTGGCATCCCACAGGGCTCAGTTCTGGGACCTCTCTTGTTCGGTATATACTTCTCTGAGGTTCAGGCTAACATGGGGGGATTATGGCTGACAAAGTTTGCAGATGACTGCAAACTGGGGCCATAATCGAATCTCCAGCTGACACAAGCATCCTCCAAAAGGGTCTCACAGAGATGGATGCTTGGTGCCAGAACCACGGCCTCAAGCTAAATGCTAAAAAGTGCATAGTCATCCCCTTTGGGAAAAACAAGGTGCCCACAAATTACCACATAGGTGGTAATCCATTAAGTACGGAAGAAGTAATTAGAGATTTGGGGACCAACGTAGATAGTAATCTCTCCTTTGATAATCACGTTAACAAACTGGTTAGAAAGACCTTCTATATAGCCCACCTTATCACAAAAGGGTTCGCATCTAGATCAAGAGAGGTCATTGTGCCCCTCTACTCGTCACTCATCAGGGCCATAATTGAATACAATGCCCCTTTTGGGATGTACCTTACCCGACACCTGCAGCAACTGGAGAGACCCCAAAAGTACCTCACCAAGAGGATCATGTGCTACAAACAGATGTCCTATGCAGCTCGACTAAAGAAACTCCAGCTCTACTCAGTTGTTTACTTGCCTACTCAGAGGCGATCTATGCCTGATGTATAAAGCCATGTCAAACCCAGAATTAATGGACATGCTCCACCTCAAAAAATCCAAGTCCCTTAGAGCTACACGCTCCAGGGACCTAAACCTTAGCACAAAAATAAATAGGACATGCTGGAGGGACAGATTCATTTCCCAGAGGCTCCCCTCACTCTGGAATAGAATCCCATTTCATGTTAGACATAGCCCCTTGCTGACCCTCTTGAAGCGAAATTTGGACGCGTGGATGGGAAATCGCAAATTCACCCCTGGAATCTCTCCTTTGTCCCTGCTAGACAGAGGCACAGTAAACTAATCTTAAAAGGGTACCTTCTGTGACCTACTTTACAGAGGCACAGTAGGCTAATCTAATAGGGAGGCGGAAGCCAAATACACTCTGGCTAGGCTTATAAATGCCCTAGGGCAGATAGCCTAGTATCTACCTATGAACCTATATATATATATATATATATATATATATATATATATATATATATATATACACACACACACACACACACACACACACACACACACACACACACACACACACACACACACACACACACACACATATGTATATATGGCTTTAGTATAACTTTTGCATGATGAGCAGTTATAAATCATCTATTATACATGTTTTTACTCATTATGCTACTCTGGTGTCAGTTAACTAAATATGTAATGCTAGGTTTTGAAATTTCCTTATGCTCAGAATATAAGCATAACCCACATTTTAAAAAGGAGCAGCAAAATATTCACAGATTCAATGGCTAACATTATTCCATAAGTATTTTATGTTACATGGAATGTTGCACTTATGTTCCAAATTGTGGAAGAAGTGCTTTTCTGATAGAAGAGAGGTGTTGAACAAAACTTGTTAAGCACCTTTCAGTGCTGCTAAGAATAAACAGCAGCATCCATAGAACAGTGGTAGTATGTATGAAAAATAGCCATAAAAGCAGTAATATATTATGACTGCCACACTTTCTTGTGTGTGTGGCAATGAGAGGTGTAGCACACTTCACTCTCCTACAGTTTCTTTTTTTATTCTTTATTTCTCTTTGGTGTTATAGTCCATTGGAGCTATTAAAGCTGAAAAAACATTTTGCTGTCTTACACTTTCATTCTGTCTCTTTCTAGCTGGTATTACATGGAACAGTTAACACCTGGAGTATTGCAAAGAACAATAACCATGTTTGTGCAATTACAAAATACTCATTATATATTCATGAAATAGATGTCAAGACGTAACCTCTCAAGTTTCACTTTGTTCTACTGTTGAGATGAATTTCTTAATAGCCATATTCTGAACATACTTATTTCTATTTATTTATTCACATTTGTTTATTGCTTTAGTCTCATAAAGCCAAGGAGAGACCTAAGGTTGTATTGTTAGTGAGGAGTGGAATTTGGCCAGGGCACCAGGGAACTTGTCCTACTCATTACCATGCTTGTGGTCCATACAGCCAATGAATGTGAATGTGCATACATTTCATTTCCTACACAGTGGTGGCTGGGAGAACATCACCGAATGGAGGATCATAAACCAGGAAGTGAGGTGAATGTCAGTTCTTATACCAAAATGCAGAATGTAATAGAGAGTAGGTTGAGGGGTATTATGCTTTATTTAGAGGAGTTGTTCCAAGATGAAGTATTCAATTCTGTAAAAAAGGAGGAGTGATAGCAAGAAGAGATTATTGTTATAGATGTCCAGTTGGGAGGGTTGCGGGATGATTTACTTGCTGATTTAACTGTAGAAAAGGAACCAAATTGTGGAAAAGACTTGTCCTGTCTTGTCCTGTGGAGAAGCAAAGGAGAGAATCTGAGAGGAAGGGGAGAGAGGGAGAGAAATAAAAATATATATATTTTGCAGATGTAGTAAAGAAAAGAAAAGAAGAGAAAAGGGGAAGAAAGGAAACAGAAGTCAGAAAAACAGAAATTCATTGTATGCGTATAAGGTAAAGAAGAGAAGGCATTGGACAGGTATGAAATATAGGACACATATAATGAGCCTTTAGGAACAAAAGCTAAAGAGGTAAGATCATTTATTTTGATAAAGAAGACACTCATTGTGACATTCTTTAGAAATGGCTAAAGGACTAGAGATGTTTTGGAAAGGTTTGATAAAAAAACATATATGTATCCTTGGAATATGTATATTATTAATACTGAATGAGAAATGAAGTAGTGAACTAGTCTGCCAGACACACCCCAACAGTATTCCCAGAATGATCGAAGGAAGCAGTGAAACAATAAAATCCTTTTATTAAGCGATAAAAACACTGACAAAATAACTGGTAAGCTCTTTCATTTAATAAAGTATTAAACTTCATCAGACACTATGTTCTTTACATCACTTCCTTATATACTCAAATAATTCAAGTTCATTGGATGAAAAAAATGCAAATCAATCAATGAACCCACCACCATAGTCTGCCTAAAAGGTACCACATACACAGTAAAACCCAAAGAATTGTGTGTGTGTGTGTGTGTGTGTGTGTGTGTGTGTGTGTGTGTGTGTGTGTGTGTGTGTGTGTGTGTGTGTGTGTGTGTGTGCTTTCCAATGGAAAAAGCTTAATTGAAACAAAATACTGAATGACCATTACTAAAAACTTTTGTATAAAGTATACTGACTATAAAGAGCTAAAGTTTTTTTTTTCTCTCTAAGGCTTTTAACCTTAGCACTGGCGTGATGGAGCTATGCTCATTTATCCCCGGCCAACTATCAGCCTGAAAGCAGATTTGCCATCTAAGTTCCTTAGATTCTAAAAGTAACCCCCATGTTTTTTTTGTCATTAATTTCAACTTGATCAATGACTAAAAATCTAAACCGATGCTCTAAGCTGTCACAGACATGTTTAGCTAAGGCATTGTTTAAGTTGTGTTTTCTTATAGCATAGTCATGTTCACAAATCCGTTGACTAAATTTCCTCTCTTTTTTACCTATGTAAAAGGCTGGGCATGAGTCACACAATGCTAATTAAATCATTGCTTTTGAACTGCAGTTATATTTTCCCTTTATGTGGTATGTAGAATTTCATACCATGACATTATTTGTTACTTGTATTTTATGACACCATACACATGCCCCACACTTAAACATACCATGTATGCTATGACTATTTATAAACTGTTTCTCCTTAAGTATGTCTTTAAAATTCATTCCCTTTCTGCAGGTAATAATGGATCTTTGACCTATTTGTTTTTTTATGTTAGAGTCATCTGTTGATATAGGCCAGTTCTTTTCAAATATGGCCCTTAACTTTCATAAGTCTTTACTAAATGTAATAGTTAAAGATGTTGAGAAGTCGAAGACTTGTTCAGTACCATACTTTTGTTTGTCTGTAATTATACCAGGCTGTACCATGTAATAACCAACCTCTTCTGCTATTGCATCTATAGGGTGACTTTCTTCTCCCAGAATGGGCTGAAAATGTCCCTTCATTCTTTTTCTTGTGACTTCCTGAATCAAGTCATCGATTAATTCTATGGGGTATGCTCTTTTAAGGAACATGGAGCTAAAGTGTTGGCATTATTTTGATACAATAAGGAAAGATTCATTTTTCTCAAATACAACTTTAGTCTATCATGATGTCAGTAAACTTGAATGAATAGGTTGGGACAAATGTCATGCCCCTGGATAACAAGTTTGCAACATCAATATCAACATGCACATGAGAGAAATTATAAACTTTAAAGCCATTTTGCACATTCAAAACAATGGTACATCCACCAGGCTGGCTTTCATGGTCATTTAAAATCACACCATTGTGGTCAACAGCCTGATGCAAAAAAACTTATTTCCTCCAGTTTTTGTTCTTTGGTCTGGCTTCCTGAAACCCCGCTCCTTGAAACCCCAGTTGTTGCTCTTGTCTGCCATTAGAGTCATTCTTATTTCTAATTCTCTCCGACCTTCTTAGCCCTGGGTATTCATTGTCATAGTCTGAGGTTGCTCCATGTTCTTTTAAGTCTGCCACATTCCCCAAATCCTGATTACTGTCATAATTGTTTACAGGAAAGTTTTTACCTATTATTATAATGCCTATGTTTGTTCTGAAAGCTGGGTGGTTTTGGGTATTCTAAACCGTTCGCATACTCATTTAAGTCCTGGTTAATTATCTTGTTTTTTTTCCGGCTTTTAACTTTTTTATATATTGCTCTATGCTATTGTAATGCAAAAAACATGGGGGTTACTTTTAGAATCTAAGGAACTTAGATGGCAAATCTGCTTGCAGGCTGAAAGTAGGCTGGGGATAAATGAGTGTAGCTCCATCACGCCAGTGCTAAGATTAAAAACATTGGAGAGAAAAAAACTTTAGCTCTTTATAGTCAGTATACTTTATACACAAGTTTTTAGTAATGGTCATTCACTATTTTGTTTCAGTTAAGCTTTTTCCATTGGAAAGCACACTTATACACACATACAATTCTTTGGGTTTTACTATGTATATGGTACCTTTTAGGGGGTTCCTATCAGCATCTCGAATGTTGATAATATCGAATGGAATATTATTGATGCAAGAATGCCGAAAGTGCAGAACATCTAACGGGTAAACGGAAATCTCCGTAAGGGGAGATTTCCATTTACTACGATGTAGTGCAGTCTCGGAGTTGGTATATTTAAGTAGCGGGGAGTGTTGGGGGAGCAGGGGAGCTTGCCTCCCTGCCTACACCCTTTATTTTTTTTTGTTTTTTGTTTTTTTATATCGGCATTCAAAAATTTAATAGTTCAATCATTTCACTTCAACAATTTGTGATTCGAACTATTAAATTTTCGAAATGCTGATATAGACCCCCTTTTAGGCAGGCTATGGTTGTGGGTTCATTGAATAATTTGCATTTTTTTTCATCCAATGAATATGAATTATTTGAGTATATAAGGAAGTAATGTAAATGACATGGTTTCTGATGAAGTTTAATACTTTATTAAACAAAAGTGCATACCAGTTATTTTATCAGTGTTTTTATCATTAAATAAATGGATTTTATTGTTTTGCTGCTTCCTTCAATTATTCTGAGAATACTGTTGGAGTGTGTCTGGGAGTCTAGTTCACTACTTCATTTCTTATTCAGTTTTTGTGTTTGTTTTCACTTTTGGTGGTATATTGTTAATACTTTCTTATCATGAGACACAAAAGAAAGTTAATATCTATTTATGCACAGAGACAGATTGAGAGACTGTTAAACAGCATTTATTGAAGAATTTTTATTCATAAGAGAAAAGTATTGCAAAAGTATTAGATAGCAGTTTATGGACTAGGGCTTTGGGTTGCAATGTTATATTGAAACTAAAAAATGATAAAATTATTCAGCTATTCCCAGCATGATTAATGTACAAGGGAACAGAGATGTTCGATATGGGGGCAAATAAAAGCATGTTATTTTTGTGGAAAAGAGGGTCATTTTGTTGGTAACTCTGATAAAAAGAAATGTTTTTTATGTAGAGATAATGGTCTTGATGTTAGAAAATGTGAAAGTAATACATTTAAACAAGCAGGACATTCAAGGGAAGATGATGAAAATGGACAAAAAACAAGTAAAAATGACAAATAAATAAGAAATCAGTTATAGGAAAATAATCAGTATGAATATGTAACATTTCTTGAAGAAAAATAAGATTTAGAGATAAAAGAAACAAAAGAAGGTGAATTAGAATTGGAATCATATGTCAGTGATGATAGGAATATTGATTGGAAAGTGATTAAGAAGAAGGTTTCTATTGGGAAAAGAGTGAAGAACAGGAAAAGAAAAGTATAGAATTTAGGTGTAAAAATTTAAAAAGGACATGCTTAAAGTAATAATTGCGCACAGATTAAGAAGACGAGAGCAAATAATCTTACAATACTATCAGGTAATGTAAACAGTATACAGAGCTTGATTAGAAAAATATGAGTTTTAGCATGGTATAATAAATGTGAGGTAGATAGTATAATATTAGAATATGTTAGAGGTTTAACAAAAGAAGAAAGATTACAAGGAGAGAATTTATGGAGAGAAGGTCTAATTTGGAATTTGGGAGAAGAGACTTGTGCAAGGATAGCAATATTATATAATAGAGGAATTTCCATGCTAGATTTTACTTTAGTTAGATTAGTAAAATTAACTGTCATAGACTTTAGATGGGAAAACAAAGTATATAGATTTATAACAATATATGCATATGTATCATACAAAGAAAGAGAAATGCTATTTAAAGACATATATGATTATATGATAGTCAATATGGGCATCATAGCTGCAGGTGACCTTGAGATTTGAAGGATTAGAAAAAGATAAATCTAATAAGAAAATTATGAAAGAGATTATGAGTTGTGGACATTTTATATTAAGGAATATAAACATGTGTGTACATATAGGAGGGGAACAATAAATCAAAGACTGAATATTTTTTTGTTTCTAAAAGTGTAAAAATTATTTTATTAGAAACAGTACAGACAGGATTTTAAGATCATATGGGTATAGGGTCTATATTAGAACACCGAACACTCAAAATGTCGAGTGTTCTAATATCGACCCATTTTCAGAGAATGCTGAAAATATCGAAGAAACAGAAAACTGAATTTTTTTCCCAGGGAAAGAATTTGGTTGTCTGTTTCTGTTGCTTTGGTATTTTCAGCACTCTGGTGGAAAGTTACTGGTCGGGTTCAGGTAAGTGCACAATTGTGTGGACGTGAGGGTTAGGGCGGGTTAGGTGAGTTATGGTTAGGGTGCAGGTCAGGTAAGTATGTGATTGTGTGGACGTGAGGGTTAGGGAGGGGTAGATGAGTTAGGGTTAGGGTGCGGGTGAGGTGACTGTGCGATAGTTACAGACCTTAGGGTTAGGGTTTGTGTTAAGGTAAGTGGCTAGTTAGTGGTGTATGTATAGTTTAGTGTAGGGCTAGATGTAAGAGTTTAGGTGTATGTGTGTGGATTGCTGTTTGTTTGGTGTGGTTGTGTTGGGTGTATGTGTTTTGGAACAGCAAATTATTTCCCTAGGAAAAAATTCGCTGTTCTGAATGTTCAATGTTTTGAGTTTTCGATTGATAGAGTTTGATATTAGAGCACTAGCCATTTTGAATGTTCGGTGTTCTGATATAGACCCTGGGTATATGTATAAAAATTGAAGAAAATGTAGAACATACAAAAATTGGAAAGGAAATTAAAAGAATAAATGAGACAATATGGAATAGAAAAGGAATGGGAAATATACATCTGTTATAGAAAAAAATCTCAAGAAAAGCAAACATACCATCAGAGTCAATGGTTTCCACAATTACCACAAGAGTCCGTGGTTTCCACAATACCATCAAAGTCACTGTGATGGTATGTGCGCTTTTCTTGAGACTTTTAAGGAACTAGAGAACTTAACGTATAAACTAAAAAGACTTGAATGGCAGAGGTTTCACTTAGAGATGTGCCTTAAGCACAAGGTAGTGCCTAGGGGGCTACAGATTTTAAAAATGCCTACCCAGGCCTCTAGTGAACCAGAGTTATTAAAATGTTGGCAGCAATTGAATCTTGACTTAAGCTCTAATTATTTAAGGCTATTAACTGAATATTATACACCTGCTGAGATGTCTCTCTGTGTAGAAATTGAGCACCTTTTGGATGTGTTGAAAAGTAGATTTCTGACTGATGAGTACACCCTTAGACTGGATAATCTTTTAGCAGAGGTTTTGGCATATGCATGCAGGCTGAGACAACAAAAACATAAGAATCTATTGAGGGATCATATAGACTTTACTTGAGGGCATATCTTTGTATGGCCGAAGAGTGAGTTTCATTGCTCTAGTGATAAGTCCCAATCTCAGATCGCACACCATGAGACTGCATCTATTTCATGTGTGACAGAAGTAATTACTAACAAATACTCAAAAAACTCTGATGTTTTGTCCACTTCAGCCATCTCTGCGACTGCTTCACTAAGTTTGAACAGAGAGGAACACACGGAAGTGTTGAATATACCAGCACTTGCTGCTATTGAGCTTCCAAACCAGTTGGAAGCTACACTTTCCAATGTGGCAGTTTCTAGTGTGAATAATGCTGTAAAGATTATCATCTTATACTGGAGGCTCATAGTATGGTTAGAGAACTTTTCAGTTTCAAGGGATGTGATTTTTCCTCAAACTCTTTTATGGCCTTCCTCTACCCACCAAGTTGGACATGCTGAACAAGAGAGGGTGATCTTTGTCGAGGGACAGGAGAAAGAGGAAGGCATCCAGGGACGAGCGTTCACTAACAAGAAGAAAAACCTTCATACCTCATCTGAACAAGGACTATTTTACAATTTATCTAATTTTTCATTAACTTCTATACAACTAGCAGTCCTCAACAGAGGCCTAAGTTTTGTTCCAAACAGTAAGTCTAATATTACTGATATTATTTTTGATATTAGACTGTTTGCTAATAAAATCATGCTTGAAATATTATTTGGAACATGGAACATGCCTGTTTCTGGTAATACTCTACTTAAACTGAGTACTTTCTGCCCGCCCCTCACTGCATCTGTGGAATCCTTTTTGAACTTATGTGAAAGGGACATTTTTGAATCTTTTGACAATGTCAAACAGCATTTTTGTAATTTAAGCCCTGAGGAAACCATTGTTTTACAACAATTGCAGGCTGAAGAGTCCATTAGTATTAGACTGACAGACAAGGGAGGGGTCGTTGTGGTACTTAATAGAACTGATTACCTAACAGGCATGTCAGCTATGTTAGATGACTGTTCTACTTGCAATAAGATTTATGGGAGAGAGTTGGACAAATGCATTAGTAATGTTAAGAATGATCTTTATGTCCTTCTCATGTGTGGTTTAATAGACCAAAACATATATGAGTTTTTGACTATGGAATATCCTTCTGTTCCTGTTATTCACGGATTGCCTAAAATCCATAAGTACAACCTTAATCCCCCACTGCATCCTATTGCTTCTGGATGTGGTTGGGCAACTGAACCTTTATCTAAATTTGTTGAAATTCAGCTCAAATCAGTACTTGCTAAATCTCCTGCAATTTTGAAGGATACTGAAGATTTTTTTATCTAGTTTATATAGCTCTGTAGCTAATGCTTCCCTTTCTTCGGTTGATGTTTTGCTTGTAACTATGTATATTAAAACACTCTTTACTGTTATCTCCAATCAGGCAGGGATGAATGCTGTGATACTTTTTCTTTCTCACCATGGTCATTTCATGCATGGCATGGCGACTGTTGTTTGTACTTTATTAGATTTAATTCTAAGTAATAATGTGTTTTTGTTTGAGAACCAGCACTATCTCCAACTACTAAGTGTGGCTATGGGCATTCCCTGTGCCAATAGCTGTGCTAATTTGGTTAAGGCAGAGTAGGAGAATTTGAACGTACATAGCAGTAAAATGTTTAGCCATCATGTAAAATACTATGCCAGGTTTGTGGATGACATTTTTTCCTATGGGAAGGTGATGTGGGGCAACATTCATACTTTGTTAGGTTTCTTGAAAGTACCTCAGATTTCCTTCAGTTTACTGATAATTATTCTTCTATTTCTATTGATTTTTTTGGATGTCACCATTTCTAAGAATTCTGATGGTAGTTTAGGGACACAACTATATAGGAAACCTTGTTGGAGGAATGGGCTTTTGTATCGTTCCAGCATGCATCCTCCACATATTTTTTTTAACATACTTAATGGTCAATGCTTAAGGGCTTCTAGGCTATGCACTAATGACCTTGTGTTCAAGGAAACTGTACATAGATTGAGCAATGGCGTCTCTGAGAGAGGTTACTCACAGCTACAAATCGTTAATGCTAGGAATACCACTCTGCAACAATGACAAGACAGAGGGACCCCGTGTTGTTCCTCTAGTAGAAGGACTGTGAACAGTAACCAAAGAGGCCCAACATCCTAGGGTATTTCTAAGATATTCTAGTGATATACAGCATTACTGCAATATTATAAGAAAGAATTGGCCTGTCCTTTTAGCTGATCATAAGGTGAGACAAATAGTGGGTGAATACCCTTCCTTCACCGATAGGAATAATATGTCTGTCAAAAGACTTTTATGTTATGGACCAAGGCCCCCACCCCATATACCTACAGGGAAAGTTGGTACACTTCCTTGCCACAGTTGCAGACCATGCTCTTCCATATCCACTGATCTTTGTTTCACATATCCCATTACAGGGCACATTTTTACAGCAATTTGGTATATTTGGCTACCTGCTGCTTCTGTGATAGTTTCTATGTGGACAAAACAACATGACAACTTAGAGAGAGGGTACTTGAGCACCTAGGCAACATATGTAACTATGTAACATCAAACGCTTTAGCTAATCATGCCTTATTGTTTCCAGGACACAATTCTTTTAAATTCAGAGTTTTACAACTTTTGCATTTCCATATTAGAAAAGGTGATTTTAATAATGTTGTTGAGATGTGTGAGCTAAAATGGATTGTTTCTTTGCATGCATATGAATACCCAGGACTTAATAATGGTGTCTCCCTTAAACCAGCCCTGAGTAGGTGGTGATACATCATTTTGTTTGATTGGTCTTTTTTAATTAGTTTTAGTTGATTGGTTGTGCTATGTTTTAAATGTTTCTGTGTTTTAACATACTTTTGTAATTGGTCCGATGAAGCGGTAATCCAGCAAAAGTGCTAACCTTCTTCAATAAAACAGTTTTTTTATACAATCTTGGTGTTCAACAGAAGTTTATCCTGCCTGGATGATGTTGATTGACTCACAATTATTTTTCTCAGTTTGGTTGTTTGCTTGTGAGTCTCCTTTAGCCATGTGGTTAGCTTACTTTTGCCTTGCTTTACATAATAAAGGACCACTACTCATTGGGGGTCTATATCACATTGTCGAAGTTTTACAACTTCGAATGCTGTATGGTCGAACCCATATGTTTGAAGTTGTAAAACTTTGAAAACTTAAAAAAAAAATAAAACTAATAAATAAATTACTTGGTGGTTGTAAGAAGGAAGACAAGCCCCCTGCACTCCAAACACCCCCTGCTCTTTAAATATACCACCTCCAAGAACGCACTACAATGCAGTACAGTGGGGAAAAGGAAGATTTGCCTTTACGACACTGTAACATGATGTCGGATTTGGTATATTTAAAGAGGGGTGGTGTGGGGGATGCAGCCCCCAAGTGGGGGGTGCAGAGGGGCTTGCCTCCCTGCTTACAACCTTCAGGTACGTTTTTTATTATTTTTATTTTTTTTTTAAGTTTTTGAAGTTTTACAACTTCAAACATATGGGTTATACCATATAATGTTCAAAGTTGTAAAACTTCAGCAACTTTGATATAGACCCACTCTTTGGAGCTGGTAGATGGTACTGCAGGACTCTTACAGCAGTAAGGAAGATGCCTAAGGGAAGCAGCAACATGGAGGAGGAGAGTAATGCTATAGAGAGTTTGGAGGTGAAAAGTGAGCATTTTGAGAATTATTAGTTCACTATGGAGCTTCAGATTGTAAACAAAGATTCCTGTGTGGTAGATGTTACAAATGATCAATGATTACCTGTCTCCATGGACAAGGAAGTAAGTAAATCTGTTGAAGTGGTGCAGATAACAGTACTGGCTTCAAGAGGGATTGCAGATGATTTATTTGTTTTATTTTATTTTTATTTTACATTTGTTGACCGGGATGATACGACTGGATACATGTCCATTTTCAGCGGACGCCCAGGGAGAAAAGCTCCAATCATTCAGATAATAAACAGAGTAAAGTATAACTTGTAATAGGTAACACACAAATAACAAGGATGATAAGAGTTAATAGACTGTCATAGTAAAAGGGCATTAGAGAAAGTCAAAGTTAAATACTGTACTTTTTATGATAAAGCAGGAAAAAGAAAGAAAGAATAAAAATTAAGTATTCAGACACAGGGATGTACAAGAGAAAAGCAAGATCAACAGCCTAGGTGAGAAGGGATAGTATAGTAAGAGTGAATTAGAGAAGAATAATCCGCAGACTATCCTGACATATTATCAAATGTATGGTGGGATATAAACAAAAGAAATATGGTAAGACGTGAAAGGGTAAGGGACAGGAGTGAGGATGGGTATAATGACTGAAAGCATAGAGGGGTAAAGAGTCATATGTTACACATACTTCTCATAGAGAGAGGGGAGGTAAATCCTTAACCGAGAACTTGGGGAGTTAGTCAGGGTTGGTACATGGACATAGCCAGTGTGTCAATACGTGCTGTTTGAGGCTTTTATTGAATAGAGAGAGCGAGGGTAGTAGAATGAGGTTAGCTGCAAGTGAGTTCCAGGTTTTACCAACAAAGTTAGAAAACAGGGCGTCACCAGCTGAGTTACTGGTTTTGTATGTTCGAACCAGCAGTTTGTTAGAAGAATGAAGTGGCCTGAAGTTACAATAGGTATTGATGAGGTTTTTAAGACCAGGGGTATTTCTGGGTTGGTTGAGGATGTTATGTGTTACTATAAGCTGATTATATTGAAGTAAGCTGGGAAATTCAAGCCACCCTAGTAGTTTAATGTTTTGGCGGTGATGTGTCTGATATTTAGAGCCTGTGGCAAATCTGATGATATGGTTGTATCAGTTTGAGAGTTTACCAAGTACTGAATTATTCAAGTTAGTTAGCACAGGTGAGGCGTACAAAAGGGTAGAGAGTAGGTGTGTGGGGCAATGTCAATCCTAGCTAACGGAGTAAGGAAAGGTTTATTTCTATATAGTGAGCCAAGTTTTTTATTAATTGTTTTGATAGTTTGATTGACATGCATATTGAATTTGAGGTTGTTGTCTACTATTACCCCTAGGAGTTTTGTATGGGTATCTGGGGAGACAACGGTGCAGTTGTTGGAAGTTGTTGTAAAGGTGAATGGAGTGGACGTACGAGTGGGGGAGAAAAGTAGTAGCTTGGTTTTATTAGGGTTAAAAATAAGATGGTGATTATAGAGACAGCTTTCTACTATATTGAATGTTTTCTGGGATAAGGTCAGAAGGTCTGATGGTGAGGAAGCAGAGCAGATCATAGAGGAGTCGTCAGCTTATTGGATACAAGTTGCATCAGGGATGGCAGTATGAAAGTTGTTGGTAAAGATAGAGAATTGAAGGGGACGTAAAACAGAGCCCTGTGGAACTCCAAGAGATAGAGGAAGTAGAGTGGATAATTTGTCCTGCCATAGCACTGCCTGTTGTCTACCACTCAGATAGGACTGGAGCCATTGGCTAGCATTGCTATCCAGGGATATGGTTGACAGGGAATGGAGAAGTAGCTGGTGGTTAACCATATCAAAGGCTTTAGAGAGGTCGAGAAAGAGGGCTGAGGATAGCATATTGTTATTTCTGTTATGGTTAATGGCATTGGTGAAAGAAAGGAGGGCAGAGGAGGTACTGTGATGTGGTTTGAAGCCATGTTGAGTGTCAGCCAACAGATTGTTCTGAATGAGATAATGCAGAAGTTGTTTATGAATGCACATCTGCATAATTTTAGCCAAAAGTGAGAGGTTGTCAATAGGTCTATAATTTGAAATTTCTGTGGAACTACCACCTCTATGAAGTGGAATAACATGGGATGTTTTCCAGGTGGAGGGAATAGAGTTTTCAATAATGGTTCTATTAATCAAGATGGAGATGAGGAATGCTATAGGATCTGCTGCTTTTTTTGTAGGTATTCTGTGGGGAGGAGGTCAGCAGATAGAGTGTTTGGTTTTAATTTAATTAGGGACCTAATAAGTGTGGTTGGGACTGGTTGGAAGCTAAAGGGGAGTTGACTAACAGATGTAGTAGTGATGCTATTAGAGCCAATGGGTGATAGTTGGTTAGCAAGGGCCTGGAAAGTTTCAGTGAAAAAGTTATTAAAAGTATTAGCAATGTCCTCTTGGGATTTTTCTGTAGCAGTGGAGGGGGCTAGAGTGGTTATTTTACCTAGGTGAAGAAGTCTATTTATACCTGTTGATGTATAAAAATAAATGAACAGGTCAATCCAGGTGACAGTTCTGCTGTTTCATGGGGTGAGATGGCAAATAACTTTTTTGGAACCACTGAAGATGGTAATATGGAAAACGAACTAGGTGATGTGGCAGCAGAGAATGCAGCAGTTTAAACTTATGTAACTGTGACAGAAAGTGAAAGAGGAAAGCAGCATCAGACTGTGAAGGTTTTTGCTTTTTTGGCAGAAGATAATACAATAGCTAAAACATATAACGCAGTGGCAGCAGACTAAAAAGGAGAGCAGCAAGAAACTGTAAGTAAAACTGATTTTAAAAAAGAAAAGCAGACCAACTGTGAGAATAAGAGCAAAAAATAACACTCTAATAGACAGATATTATGTATGGGTCAATCTGCTATCTTTTCTGTTTTTTAAGCTCAATAAATTCAGTCTTTTATACATTTTGGTAGAGAGACTTTTTGTAACTTAACATTTGAAACTGATGGACTGATGAAAACCATTTCTATAACTGATAACTGTGTAACAAAAAAGGACATTTATCCATGGAACAATTATTTGATTTCTGGTAGTAACTTAAATGTTAACATACACACACACACACACACACACATACATATATATTTATTTATTTATTTTATTTTACATTTGTTGACCGGGCTAGTTCCCATTCAGAAGCCTGAAACATCATAAGCCTGAAAATCAAAATCCTGAAACCAAAAGCCTGAAAATTCAGAATCCTGAAAACTCAAAATCCTGAAAGCCCAAAATCCTGAAAGACCAAAATCCTGAAACTCAAAATCCTGAAAACACAAAATAGACATACTGATGTCATTGTGGCTTTGCTATTGTTAGCCCTGTGGTGTTAGGTCATGCGTTGGGGTCAGGTAAGTGTGCAGTTGGTTTTATTTTAGGGTTAGGGGCGGTTTAAGTGAGTTAGGGTTAGGGCGCAGGTTAGGCATGTATGCAATAGTGACAAATATTGGGGTCAGGGGCGGTTTAAGTGAGTTAGGTTTAGGGCGCTGGATAGCTGAGTGTGCGATAGTGACGGACCTTAGGGTTAGGGTTAGGGTCAGGGTCAGTTGGTAGATATTAGTGTCTTTATAGTGACATATTAGCATTATTTGTGTTTTCAGGATTTTGGTCTTTCAGGATTTTGGGCTTTCAGGATTTTGAGTTTTCAGGATTCTGAATTTTCAGGCTTTTGGTTTCAGGATTTTGATTTTCAGGCTTATGATGTTTCAGGCTTCTGAATGGGAACCATATATATATATATATATATATATATATATATATATATATATATATATATATATATATATATATATATATATATATATATATATATATGTATACATGGGTCCCCTTCAGAATGCCGAAATTCAAAACTTCGAAACCCATATGATCGCAGACCATATGTTCGAAGTTTTGAAATACCGACATTCTGAACAAGAAATCACATACAACGCGGACCAGGAGATTTCCCTTGTTCTCGCTGTAGTGTGATCTCAGAGTTGGTATATTTAAGTGTGGGGGGGGGGTGCTATACACAGTGTAATATGTTTTTTTATTTTTACGGGTCTAGTTCACATTTTTCAACATTCAAATGTTTGATCATATGGTCTTGGCCATATGAATTTCGAATATTTGAGCATTGGGTTATGTGAAGTAGACCCATATACATATATATATATATATATATATATATATATATATATATATATATGTCTTACTGACAGAACCCACACTGTAAAAGTAGCAGACTCCAAATCCAGCTCCAGACAAGTGACAAGTGGAGTACCTCAGGGTTCAGTCCTGGGACCGCTCTTGTTTGGCATCTACTTCTCTGAAGTACAAGCCAACACTAATGGAATCTGGCTAACAAAGTTCACAGATGACTGCAAACTGAGAGCCATTATTGAACCCCCAAATGATGTGGATACTGTACAAAAGGGCCTTACAGAAACAGATGCTTGGTGCCAGAGCCATAGACTCAAGCTCGATGCCAAGAAATGTATAGTTATCCCTTTTGGGGAAAAAAATGTACCCATGAATTATCATATAGGTGGCAGTACACTAAACATTGAAAGTGTGATAACAGACTTTGGGACACAGGTGGACAGTGGTCTCACCTTCAATAACCACATCTCCACAATAGTCAGGAAATCCTTCTATGTGGCACACCTCATCACTAAGGGCTTTTCATCAAGAAAAAAGGAGGTCATTGTCCCGCTGTACTCATCCCTCGTTAGACCCATTATAGAATACAACGCCCCATTTGGTATGTACCTCTCATGACATCTGCAACAATTGGAAAGGCCGCAGAGATACCTCACTAAAAGAATCACAGGCCTAAAGCAGATGCCCTGTGCTGACCGCCTTAAAATACTCCAGCTATACTCTGTCGCATATCATATACTCCGAGGTGATCTCTGCTTAACATACAAGGCCATGTCAAACCTAGAGTTGTTGGACATGCTACACTTAAAGAAATTCCAGTTCCTCAGAGCCACACACTCCAGGGATCTAAACCTTGTCATCACAATAAACAAAACATGCTGGAGGGATAGGTTCCTGATCCAGAGACTCCCCAGACTCTGAAATAGACTGCCCATACATGTTAAGCAGAGCGCCTCTTTGGCTCTCTTCAAAAGGAAGCTTGATGATTGGATTAGAGAAAGGAAATTCACCCTGGGGATCTCATCAGTCGCCCTGCTAGACAGGGGTCCAGGAAAGTAAATACTGTGGGAAGAAATAGCCAGGGAATTGTTATGGCTAGGCTTGTATAGGACCTACGGCCAATAGCCTAGTACCAACCTATGGACCTATGAACATATATATATATATATATATATATAGATATATATATATATATATATATATAGATATATATAGATATATATATATATATATATATATATATATAGATATATATATATATCTACATATATACATACACACACACACACACACACACACACACACACACACACACACACACACACACACACACACACATATATATATATATATATATATATATATATATATATATATATATATATATACATATGTGTGTGCATGTGGGTGGGTGTGGGTGAAACTCTTCATAATATTGTGAATGCAAGAGATATAAGAAACTTATAGAATATAGGGTGGAGGTTGGAAGGTGTTTTGAAATGTGAATAAAACATGATGCCAAGTGTTATTTTTGTGGCTCGTTATAGGGAGACATTAACATATGCTGACCAGCCTAAATCATGTTTTTTTTTTTTTTTTTTGTGGGGACTTTTCTCATTTATTTAATGATTATGACAAGGTACAATATAACCACTGTGGAGAACAGGGACATACAGCAAAAAAGGTGTGTGCCTGAATGCAAGCTATATAAAAAAGGAACACTTTTGGCTGGAGCAAACAGCAATTAATGAAAATGAAAGGGAAAGGGAATAAAATATGGTAGACATTCATTTAGTTGAAAGGAGGTTGTATGATTCACCAAAGTGCGAAAGTACAACCTCTAGATTTCTGAAATGCCGAGTGAAAATGGTTCGACTTCTAATGAGCGAATGCACATTGCCTTCATTCATTGGAAGTCTGCATTTCAGGTGCAGATCGCACTACAGCGGGGATCGGGAAATGAACCCTTTCCCTTACTATAGTGCAATCTCAGAGTTTGTATATTAAAGTAGGGGGGGTGTGAGGGGTGCAGCCCCCTTGCATAACGATGTTTGGAGATATTTCTTTTTTGAAAACGGTTGAATCTGGTTTTCCAGATTACTATTTTCGAAATCTTGATCCTTTCGACATATTGTTTTTTGGCATTTAAAGTCGCACAATAGTGAGAATGCACAAATGCCTTTCACACAATGTATAATTAGTGGGTTTTTTTTGTTTTTTTTTCAGTGGCAGGATGATGTAAGAAAGGAAAAGAAAGAGAAGATGTGAAATGTATAAAAATGCATTAGGTAATTTTGAGAATAATACAGGAAAGTATTATGATATGGAAAAAGATATATATAAAAGAAGTCAAGGAAAAAAAGGCATTACTGTTTACGCAGATGTATTATTTACAGGGGATAAGGGAGGAGCTATCTGTATGTTTGGGTAAAACAATAACAGTGAATTCTGTATTAATGGGAAAATAGCATATATGTCAAATGCTTATATGATTCCAGAAAATTATGAAAAATAAATTGTGAACTGGTATTTTCTTTCTTAGTGGGATTCAAGATTAAACCTTGTTAAAAGAGGTGTGCTGTATTTAAAAAAAAATCCTTGCTAACTTAATGTCTTGAGCTAAGGTTATTCCTCCTCAGGATTCACTTCTTCTCCCTTTTTGACTTTTATTCAAGTTGCACTCATTAAACCTCTTGCCTCTTCCAACTTTTCACACTTTATATACTGCTGATAAACTTTTTTTTACACATGCTTATACAAAACCTTTTTGCTAACTTGCTACTCTGGTTAAACAGAAATGTTGCAAATTTGTTGCTCTCTTTATTGTACTTTTGGGTCTCAGTTTTTTTATTCTCATTGTTAATTTCCTGTATAATTGATTTTGCAACTTGGCTTACTGATATTTCATACTTACATATTTTATATATTGATACTGTTGTCTTAAATTGTATTTTCTTTGGTGCAATTCTGGAGCTTTTCTCCTTGGGTCTCCACTGAAAATGGGCTTCTACTCAACTGGATTAACCCGGTTAACAAATGTCAAATAAATAAATAAATAAATGTTGAAAGGGGATTGGAGTTACTAGATCATGTTGTTTATTCTGCCTCTTTAAATTTGTTTATGGTACTAAAGTGGATAAAGCAGAAGAATGAGAAATTAATACTGAGAATGCTTAAATATAAGTACAAAAGGTTCTGGGAGGTAATGAGAATAACAAAAACAGAAAAAATAATAGTAAATGAAGAAATTAAAAGAAAATCAAGACAAAATACTAACATGGAAAATAAAAATTGATTGAATAGCTAACAACAGAAGGACATGGTATAATGATGTGAAGAACTATATTATTATGTAAATCTATGGGAAAACTTACCAGAAGAAGTGATGAAAGCAAGGAAAAAGTGGTATACCAAGATAGTAGAATGTCAGGATTTTCTAAGGAGACAGGTATAAATAAGTTACCAGTAAAGGGGGATATGCCATATAAAAAGAAAGGTGAAAGAGTGTTTTTATTTTATTCAGAGGAAGACACAGCAGAGCATGTTTTTTGAAATGTGAAAGAGTGGTGAAACTCTGGAAAAAATGTGTGATGAACACCTATTTGAGAATATTAATGATATAAACAATGTAGATATGAATATGATTTTGTATGGATCATATAAGAACATGAAGAAAGAATATGTAAGATGAGTAGATCACATTTGTTTTATGTAATATGGACTATCTGGAATGAAAGACTGAATTACATTTTATTTAATGGAAAATTAATTTTGGCCGATATAGTGGGAAACATTAGATTATGGTCGTGGATGAAGGCATGGGGGAACAATGAGGATGCTATAAGAAAAATGAAAAATAGTAAAAAATACAAAGTGTATTGTGTGCCAATAAATATGCACATTTTGCTTTTGTTTTATTAAGATAATATATAATATAAAATAATATAACATACTCTAATGTGCATTTTTGACAACCTAATACATTTTCAGAGAATTACTGAAGAAGCCTTTAACTGTTAAAAGTTTGCTACATGGTAATCACCTCCTACTAAATAAATAAATAAATGAATAAATAAATACATAACTGCTTTTTTGTCAAAATCCCATTTCCATGGGAAAAAAAATCTTCCTTTAATAATACCATGTTTGAAGTTTTCCCACATATTAAACTTCATGGCATGGCAATCCTTGACAATCTTACATTCGATTTACATGTTCACAACATCATCAAGAAAATCTGTAAAAAAACTAGGCATCCTGCACAGAGTAAACAGATTCCTTACAGACTCTGCTAAGATAACATTAACTACCACTTATCTTTTACCTTGTCTCTTATATACAGGCCCTTTCAAACCAACTTACAAGCCTTACTTAGTGATAAACATGAACAGTGCTATAACAAAGCTGCCATATTTGGTTGCAACAAATCTTACTGGACCCACCACTGTTCAGCACTAAAAACACTTAACTGGCTTGAGCTTCCTCACCACCTTATACTCACCCCACCTTAACCCAAAAAATCATCCATATCCCATCTGCCTGCCCATTAATTAGACCCCTTTTCCAGTAATGTTTTCCAAATCATCCCATGTGATCTAATAATAAACAACTTATTACCATCTAAAAACTACAAAGGGCTGCTGGAGTCAGTCTATTCCAACAGCGTAGCTAGAATTTGGAATAAAAATCCTGTATCAGTCATGTCTATCACAGTCCTTCCTCTTTTCAAACCATTAAAAAAACTTCTTCTCTGCCTCCTACCTTTGTCCCTGCTCCTTATCAGGGGCATAGTTGTCTAACACCCTCTATCACCTTTCTTATAGTTACCTTTAAAGTACTAATTCAATTAACTTGCATATTCCCTTTTAATACCTCACTTTATTTAACCTCTTAAAATACTATAACTACTTCTACTTAACACAACCAAATTACTGTTGCATCACTACTTCTCTGTTAACATTCAAACTTGCTTTATCTCTTCTAATACCTCACTCTGTTCTATCTCTTAAATTACTCCTACCTATTTTATACACCACTCTTCTACAAGGCTTATAAATTTAGTGTTTGTGAATATCAATACAAATTTTATAATACTGTTTATTAGTTCATGTATTCATTGAAACGGTATTATAAAATTAGTTATTTTAAATTTTGATTGCATTAAATATGATGCCTTGTTGTTGTTCCCTCATGCTTCTGCTGAAAAAGGACACCTGTGCCCAGTTCAGCTTTCCTGGTAAACAAATATCAAGAAAGAAAGAAAGAAAGAAAGAAAGAAAGAAAGAAAGAAAGAAAGAAAAAAAGAAAGAAAGACAGAAAGAAAGAAAGAAAGAAAGAAAGAAAGAAAGAAAGAAAGAAAGAAAGAAAGAAAGAAAAAGAAAGAAAGACAGAAAGAAAGAAAAAGAAAGAAAGAAAGAAAGAAAGAAAGAAAGAAAGAAAGAAAGAAAGAAAGAAAGAAAGAAAGAAAGAAAGAAAGAAAGAAAAAGTAAAAAGGACCTCTGCTCTTTTCAGTAAATACCATGGGTTCTCTTATATCTATCTTAATTACCATGAACTCAAACAGATTTAGCCACAATTTAACATCTCATCTGAAGTACAAGACCCTTATAAGTGTGGCACCCCTATGCTGCACTACAGTGTCAGTACTGGTAAATTGGAAAACAAAGCCAAAAAAGGAAGGGGTAGCATGACCCCTCAAATACTTTCAGACATATAGGAATGTATACGTAATGTAGACATATTAATCTTTTACAGCCATTTGGTGATAAAAGCCTTTAACCATCCCAATAACAGTTGTTTGGTATTAATCTATTCTGATATGCAAGGTTTTTTTGTGTTTTTCATTCTGAACATTCCTGTCTAGCTACAGGAACTGTCAGTTGCAAAAATTACAATTAATGTAGGTCCAATAACAATTGTTTGGTATTAATCTATTCTGATATGCAAGGTTTTTTTTTTGTTTTTCATTCTGAATATTCCTGTCTAGCTACAGGAACTGTCAGTTGCAAAAATTACAATTAATGTAGGTTATGCAAAGCAGTTTGAAAATTAAAGTGTGTGTGTGTGTGTGTGTGTGTGTGTGTGTGTGTGTGTGTGTGTGTGTGTGTGTGTGTGTGTGTGTGTGTGTGTGTTTACATCTCTGTGTTTCTGCGTATGGGTATCCTTGTCTGTGCATATGTGTAGTGAATGATTCTAACATAGCAGCCTGACTTTCATAATTGATTTTATGGCACCATGTGTCGGTTGACAAATGCACACAGAGTGAATAGAAGAGTCAGAAATAAAGAGTAAAGATGGAAGCAGATCTAGGAAACAGAACAGAAGGCAAAGGTGAATACACGATTTTGTATTAACTGAACATAGTAACTGAAATGTTAGAAGTGATCATTTTGGTCCATGAGGTGTAATTCCATAGTTTTGCAAGATGATCATTATGGTAAATGCATAACATGACAATGGCAGATGTAGGATATGAAAAATGGGCGCTGCTTTAACAGTGAAGGATTTTTTTTCAGTCATGTTCCAGTTAAAAGAGGGTTGTTTATTTGATACTAGATACCAGTAAGGTGTGTGGCTGATCACATTAACAAAAAAAGGAAAGAAAACAGAAAAATGACTAAAGTGGAACTGAGCTCCTTCCAAATGGATTCCAGATGTAGTCTCAGATTTGCTTTCAATAAGGCATCACTGAGAAGCTTGTATCACTTAGATTTATACATAATTCATGGAGCTATTATGTATTTATTTTGCTTCCTGGATCACTGGGCCAGTCAGATGGTTGTACCCTCTAAATGTAGCTTTACGATCACTGCAGCTGAAACACAAGGAGAATCCAGACATCCAAAGGAGAATGACGGCAGTCTTACCATTCACATTCATTTTGGAAAATGTGGTTGGCACAAATTAAGTACTTTTTTTGGACACTGGTTGTGAGCATGAAAAGTGGCAGTACCTTCTCAGACATTTAATTTTGTCTGCATTCAGTACATTGCGTCACCCCATTCCATTTTTAAATTGCACTTCTAATTTGCAATATTGTATTTTAAGTAAGCAATCAAAACAGTTATTCTTCAATTGCCTTTTAGAGGTTGCAAATGCTAAAAAAATGAATGTTATATTATATGTAGTAGGTAGACACTATGCCCACTTATTTAAAGATTTATACACTGTTGTGTTAAATCACAATTTAGACATCTTGCAAATGAAGCCCATTATGTTATTTTAAAGCAGACTTTTTTTAAGATAAGAAGGCCACTTTATAGTTTATTTATTTATTTATGTTTATTTTACATTTGTTTGCTGGGATAGTCCGACTGGATACATGTCAATTTTCAGCGGAGGCCTGGGGAGTAAAGCTCCAAGTCACAGATACAAGCATAATAGACATAAGCATAGCAGAAAATAAGAAGCATAGAAACTACAGAGGAGGTACATTATTCCATAGTCTGTTGACTAAGACAGGGTAGAAGTTTTCTTCACATCAGGTAAATCATAAGAGATTAACAGTATTTCATGCATTACAGCACCAGAGAAAACAGTGCATACTTAAACAGCACTACAGTGTATCCAGCATGCATTATTACAGTTTTCTACAAAGTTAAAATTAAGTAGCATCCTACAGGTATTGGCATAAATAGGCATTAGTTAAGTGAAAACTGGCTGGGTATCTATGTAGATTAATCTGGATTGGTGCAGGGGCAGAGCCAGTGACTTTTAAAGTATTGTTTAAGGCCTTTTTAAAGAGATTGAGAGAGGGTTCAAGTGTAAGGTTGGCTGGGAATAAATTCCAAGCTTTGCCAACAGAGTTGATAAATAGTGAGTCTCCAACCCAGTTTCTAGCTCTCAGTGTTTGAACTATTAGTTTGTTAGATGAGCATAATGGCCTCAGGTTACAGTAGGGTGGTATAATGTTTCTAAGAGCAGGAGTATTTTCCAGGTGTGTGAGAATTTTGTGAGAAACTGTGAGCTGGTTAAACTGAAGTAGGTTAGGGAATAGTTCTCTGTGATCTTTTAGGCAAAGTTTGTTATTGCCACACTTACTTAAAAGTGAAAATACTTTGCATGAAAAAAAATTTAATTCACAGTTCTAGGTGAAAAGCAAAGCTCATTTGAGTAAGGCTTTAAATATGACTAGTGCCAAACTGGGTATGATAGTTACTGATGCTCTGGACTCTGGGTATGGAAGTTAACTGGTGTCCTGCACTCTGTCTCGATTCTGTCTGAATTCTAATTGTACTGCACATTGTCAGCTGCATTT
The DNA here is from genome assembly GCF_019279795.1 of Protopterus annectens. Taxonomy (NCBI): domain Eukaryota; kingdom Metazoa; phylum Chordata; order Ceratodontiformes; family Protopteridae; genus Protopterus; species Protopterus annectens. Next base: position 1,130,298,703 of record NC_056732.1, on the reverse strand, counting down.
TTACCATGAACTCCACTAAGCACGCAACCAGGACAGAAGCAGGTGTAAATTTGGAAGAAGTCTTGCACATTATTCAGCATACAGAATGTTTTTGTCATGTAAGAATGCATCTTATTGTCCACAAGCTACAAAAAGATGACATTGGAGTCTGTTATGGTAATGAAGTGCAAAATGTACTGAGAGAGATGAGAACACACGCACACACACACAAACACACACACACACACACACACACACACACACACACACACACACACACACACACACACACATACACACACACACTTGCATATACACATGCTCGGGCTTATTTAACTTTCCAGATTATACTGATTCTTTTTTTTGTTTTTGTAAGAAAATGCTTATATATTTAAAGTTAGCTGAAAATGTTCAAATATTATCATAAAATGAATTCAGGTACAACTCATACTTTTTGATGGGGTTTTGATTGCTTTTATCAAGAAAGTAGTAATTTTATGGGCATGTTGCCATATTTACTAATAGCAACACTCAAGCTAAGGACTTGTTTAATAAAATGTTATACAGAACCAATAAATAATCTCACATGAAATTATCCTTTTGTATGAGAATATGTGTGCTGATCCTGAAATTATCATGAGATTGCATTTTCTCTATTAGAATCTTCTTTCTTCCTGCAGCTGCATTATAGAATTATACTCTTGGAAAACATACAGAAATAAAATAATTTTGCATGGTAGATACTTGAGGCTTCTAGAGAATCATCTGATTCTGATTTATGACTCATGTATACAAAAACAGTAGAACAGGCGAAATAACATAAAAACGAATGTCATAAATATAATACTTGTCAAGATTTTCAATACTGCAACATCATTAGTGGCTCCAAAAGTGAAGATAATTGCAGTATGTCAAATGATAATGAAGGAGAAATCCTGCAGTAAATGACTCTTGATTTATATTTCTACTCCAGCTACATCCTGAAAATAGATGAACCATTGTTTATTGCATTTGGTACAGTACAGTCATATTATGATACTGGGAAATTTAAGCAAAGCAAGATGGACCAAACACAGGAAAACCAAAACCATAAAAGAAAAAGGCTTACACTAGTCCATGAGAACCAGAAAATAAAAATATATTACCAGCAAATTTCAATAAGTTGAAATTTATTCAAAAACTCTCAACACACAACTCTTTTGTTCAGTCTAATAGACTTCATTAGAACAATGTGTTGAACAGAAAAAACACATTTTATAATCTAGGATCATCAAATGACTCAGGCTTTAAATTATCTAAACCAGAAATGTAAAGCAATAGTCCTTAAAATCCATTTTAAGTACCCAGACCAATAAATACTCCATTAAAAAATACAATTAAACCTGCCCATAATAAATACAATGAAAAAATACTTAAATAAAGTAATAAATTTGCTTGTTTTATGCACTCATTTATTTTATAGTCTTGCTGCCTGTAATTTCATTGTACTAGCTATAGAAATATTATCACTGAGACCAGGTGGAACCCTAACATTTAACTTCATTTGCCAATAAAGTTCTCAATATTCAATAAAAGTCTCCCAAGGACCCCACACTCCAAATCATAAAGTCCACCAGTTGGAATACCAAAAACTTAAAATCATTCTGTATACATTTTTGGATGCTTGTTTAGAGCATTGAGTTCATACATCTGGGAAATATCATATATATGTCCATACATGCATTTTCTAAAGGAGCACTCAGTTTTTCCCATATAAAAAGCATAATTTTTAAACAGCACACAATATCTTTTAGTCTATTAGAGGAACAATTATAATGTCTAGTATATTTAATTTATATATTAAGTGCTTTCAAAAATGTTTTTCCACATTCATTAGGTAGGAACATTGGGAAAGCATACCACATTTATATTTTCCAATTTTATTCTTATGGCTAGGACTATCTTTCAACATTTCAAATAATTTCTTATTATTTTTATTTTCTGCATCTATCGTTTCAGGGAGTTTAAAATTAATGCCAGAAAAAAGGTGGAATATGTGAAAAATATTTATTAGTAATTGTTTTTATATATTCTTTATTACTATTACATCTTAATGTGAACATGTTATTTAAAAAAAAAATCACAAGTTTTAATTTATTAGCCGCATTGTTGAAAACATTGCCTAATAGGGGACATATCTAATAACCAACCAAGCAAGTACTTCAGCTTTAACCCATGTTAAAAAATAAGTAGGGTAGCCCCTCTTCTTAAACAAAAAAAATGGCAGAATTGCAGTCTTCCAGAAGTCAAATGTTATACTGTAGCCCTAGCTAGTTGCCTTTTAACAATACTTCTCTTTTGGTGGGAGAGATAGTGACTATGAAAATACAGATCTTCTTCCTCTTCTTTCGGCTGCTCCCGTTAGGGGTCGCCACAGCAGATCAACTGTTTCCATTTCTTCCTGTCCTCTGCATCTTGCTCTGTCACACCAACTGCCTGCATGTCCTCTCACCACATCCATAAACCTTATCTTAGGCCTTCCTCTTTTCCTGTTACCTGGCAGCTTCATCCTTAGCATCTTTTTCCCAATATACTCTGCATCCCTCCTCAGCACATGTCCAAACCAACATAATCTTGCCTCTCTGGCTTTGTCTCCAAACCTTCCAACCTGGGCTGCCCTCTAATATACTTATTCCTAATCCTGTCCATCCTCGTCACACCCAGTGCAAATCTTAACATCTTCAACTCTGCCATGTCAAGCTCTGACTCCTGCCTTATTGTCAGTGCCACTGTCTCCAACCCATATAACATAGCTGGTCTCACTGCCCTCTTGTAGACCTTCCATTTCACTCTTACTGGTACTCGTCTGTCACAAATCACTCCTGACACTCATCTCCATCCACTCCATCCTGCCTGTACTCTCTTCTTCACCTCTCTTCCACACTCACCATTACTCTGAACTGTTGATCCAAAGTACTTAAACTCATTCACCTTCACCACCTCTATTCCCTGCATCCTCACCATTCCTCTGTCCTCCCTCTCATTCGCACACATATATTCTGTCTTAGTCCTGCTGACCTTCATTCCTCTTCTCTCTAGAGCACATCTCCACCTCTCCAGGGTCTCCTCCACCTGTTCCCTACTCTCACTATAGATCACAATGTCATCTGCAAACTATGAAAATACAGATAAGAATTTGAAAATATATCCCTGTGATATATCATAGATGTAAACACCTTCCTAACCTTATCTTTAACAAAGTTAACATCAAAATATGTAATAGCATCCATAGAAGAAGCATAAACAAACTTAAAAAAACACCAGAATGTTGTAACTATTTTATACATTTTATAATTTCTCATTTGTATCAATCCAAAAGATATAAATATAATTCAAAAACTTTACATAAAGAATGCAAAGTTCAAAAAAAGGAAATTGAAAATAACCTTTTTTCTCCAATATGGATAAAATCATATTGACATTCATGGGAGCACAAGCCACCCCATGGCCAGTTCCTGAACCTGATCCAAAAATTTCCCCTCAAAAAACAAAAAAAATATTATGAAGAAAAACAGTGGGCTGGAATGGTTTTCAGAAGCTATCATGGCTTGTGAATTTTCAGCTAATGGAGAACTGGACCTCTGTACAGAATTCATAGAAATATTTATTCCCATGCCCTGATGCAGGCCTTTTTCTTTTGTGACACTAACAATTTTATCAAAACACATACGGCATATAGTAATGTGCAGCATGGTACACACAGTATCTGCATATACTTGCTAAATTTGCTGCATTTATGAACATGAAACAAAAAAACTACTTTCAGTAGTTGACCTTTGAAATGCCAAATTGCATAACAAAGTGATTCCTTCCTGCATGCAGTGTCTGTAGTCTGTGAGCTCCACTGGGATCCACAGCATGCTATGGCAGTGAAACTGCCACTGCATGGATATTTCTTAAGTGAGACCTTAGGGATACAGGTGTAGATTCTTTTTTTAACACCTCTGTGTCTATAGCTTTGTCATCATTGTCTTCAGCTGGTACAGGCAGACTATCACAAAAGACCTCACATGTCTGCCTCAGCCTGTCACTCTCAGATAGTATTATCTACCTTTTCTGTCTGTAAGCTAATCACCTGTTAGTTTGCCTATTACTGCTAAGCATATCTCTCTACTGTCCTGGTTTTCACAGAATGCCCAGATTTTTTCCCTTATATTTTTGGTCTGATCTTCATAATCTTTCTGTTTACTGGCAAATCATTGAAGGTTTAAGTTACTAAATAATAAAAGGCAATTTCTAAGTTTATAAGCCCAATAAAATCTGTCCCTGATTTTGTGCCCTAGTCCAGCCATTATTTTTGGCTTTTTTAAAACACCTTTATTGAATTATCATTTATGACATAGTTACATTTACATTTATATAAAAGTAATCAAACTATCACTTGTGACATAGTTACATTTACATTTATATAAAAGTAATCAAACTGTATTAACCAGATAATATTAACAAACATTATGCTTCACATATATTACTGTATATCATATAACCTAAGCAGCATTACATACATTATTAAATTCCTGCCATTTTTTAAACAAAAAAACATCTTTTTTAAAGCATCACAGCCATTACTTATGTCATATTCAGTCATACATCTATATAAATGAAAACAAACCACACTGACACAATCCATTATTTTTGGCTTTGTCTAGATTCCTGCACAAAAAGGTTGAGCTAAGGGTTTGGCCAATGGTTTTATATTTTTCCGTATTATTATTCAATACATATGTCCATCCTGATTACTATGAATAGTGATGAGTCCTGTTTATGGTATGTTGCTGCTGCATATCACCTGGATCTAGCTTCTGTTCAGGCTGACCATTTCCTGTAATGGTCCTTCCAGGTTGTTTCACCCAAACTTTATTTTCATTTTCTCTTTTCTTTTCTTTCTTTCCTTCTTTTTGGCTGTTTGCTACCATTAATCTTTCGTTTTTGTTTTTAAGTCTCTTTTACTGGTACTTATATTTTTTTTATTTCTTGATACATCAGTATTGGTACAGAGCTGTGGCACTCATTTGCACACTGTTCTTCCCCAGAATTTGAATGGGTGTATCCTTTGTACAAACTATTAGAGTTTACCCTTGCTGTATGTGCTTCAGATCACTACCAGCAGCTTCATTTCAATGTTTTGCTGTGCAATCCATTCATGCCTGTGTGTTATTATACATATAATATATATGTATATATATATATATATATATATATATATATATATATATATATATATATATATATATATCTGACAAAGGTCATATGCACAATAATATTCCTTCATCGTATTATATCTTACTTGTGTTTGTTGTCAAGCTTTGTTGGCTTACAACAATACAGTCTAAATTGCCAGTGAAAGATTAGCTGCAGAAAGTGTTCAGGCAGACATAGAGAATGAACATCACTAGTGTCTGTGCTCCAATTTGTGGGCAACAGGTATATACTCAGTAGCATTTCCTTACAAAATGATGGTCGAGAAACAACCATAAGAATAGTGATCATAATTGCTAAAGCATCTGAAGTCCAGGGCAAATATTTCAACGATAGCAATGTAAGACAGCAGAATCGCTTCGCTTTCAACCTCTTTAACATAGAAAAGACCTCCTGTTACTTCAGTATTTTGCCTTCAGGGTGAGTTTACAAAATGAATACAAACAATTTACATACTGCATTAAATGACACTTAAACATGAAAAATATCAAAAAATATTTAATAACTAGGGCATAGCCATTATTACATCTCTTTGTAGCATCTACTGTTGTTTGAGACTTTTTGTTAGCGTGAATTGCCTCCAGTTTAAGTACATCTACATGATTTGTTAGTTATATTGCAAAATCCAAAGAGGCAAAATTAATTTTATTGAGCTTCAGCTGATGTTTTAAGTTATATATTTCAATGCACCATACAGAGCAATTTAAGCCGTATTGGATGTGATAAGTGAAGAACCATGATCTAACTCTGTTCTGTCATTCTTACATTTTTTGTCTCTTGTACAATTATTTTATTTTACTCAATGGCATTACTTTCAGGTGTGGAAAAACAGCCGGGGCATAATTTGTTCTCTTGCATGTGAATATCTTTATGGACATATTTGATAACTATTGTTTATAGACACATTAGTAAATAGTTACTTGGCATGTAGTCCAGTAGGCCATTAATGATTCTAGTCAAAATTCCAATCGTACCATAGCACTTTCTATTTAAGGCGACTTCCTCAACGTCATACAGTAAGCAAATGAAGGATGAGGGAATCAAATATGCTATTACACGTTCCAAAAAGTAATCTATTTTAGCTGATATATAGACGATACCCTGTTTGTAAGTTACGGCGAAGAATCGTGAGTTTTGGGATGTTTTCAACATGTCTTGAAATTTACAGTTACTGTTAGTTTATTTGTGATTGATTACTTATTGGTGTTCTGTTGTTGCCATCAGGGAGATAATGACTTATGATATTCCCAACAGATAATTGTCCTGAACTGTTTCCTGCCAAATGATGAATCACTGGTAGAGGGCTGTTTGCCACTGTAGTAATTATAAAAATCCATCAAACTGCAAGTCTTCCCCCTTTATGCCGATCCTTGACCTTGCAAGCATGTCTTTTTGTAATTACCATTTTCTTCACATGACTTGTCTATAATATGAAAGTAAAAGTGGTTACTTGAGTTTATAGTGAATACTTATGCTTTATTGTCTCCAGTACTTATTGAATCATTTATTTTGTCCATGATATGTGTGGCATTCTTTGCCAAAACCATGATTTAAAGAATCAGTTTCTTTCCTGTCTTGCTTCTTCACAGTTTAACTTTTTCATACATATGACACTATGGAAAATACAAAAACTGAATTTTCATATACAAAGTTACATGTTTGAACTTGAAAATCTTATTAAATCCTTCATTGTCTTTCTGGTAAGAGTAATGAGTCAACTAATTTCTTGACTATTTGTCATTACTGATCCAATCACTCTGAAATGTCTACTATTTCTTCTTCCTAAATAATACACTTACTTCTTCCAGCTTTTCCTGGTTAGGGGTCGCCACAGTGGATCACCTGTCCACTCAAGATTGGCAGTGGAGTTTTACAGTGTTGAGTTGCCAGCCTGGCACCCAACCTTCCACAGGAGGCACACACACCCACTCACACCTAGGGCCAAATTAGAGTGTCCAATCCACCTACACCATGTCTTTGGGATGTGGGAGGAAACCGGAGCACCCGGAGGAAACCCACACGACCACAGGGAGGACATGCAGACTCTGCACAGAAGGCACCTCAGCCAAGGATCGAACCAGAGAACCTCTTGCTATGAGGTGGCAATGCTAACTGCTGCACCACTGTTGTCACCCACAACGAATATACTTACTAACTTTACTAATAAGCAGAATCTTTCATTTCTTCATGTTAAGGTGAAAACCTGCTTTGAGAGTGTGTTGTTTAATCTTGGTAATCAGATATTTCAGATTGACTTCACATTCAGACAGTAAAACTGTACAACCAGCTTTGTAAAGTTTGTTAGCCATCTTTCCTCTAATATTCAAACCTCAGTTTTCTTGATACATTCCCTGTTGATTTGCTCTGCATATAAATGAAGCATGGATAGAACATATGTGGCTTTATAGTACAGCCTTACCAAGGTCTGAACCATCCTTTTTCACCTATTTCTGTTGCTTCTTGGTTAATATAAAATATGCAGGGGAAACTATCAGGCCCAGAGTTTTTTCTTAATTTAAATAGTAAAATGCATTGTTATAATCAACACAACACATACAGATATCATTTTTGGTATTCATTTGACTTTTCAAGAATCAATCTCACATCCATGATGATTTCTTTTGTTCCTTGTTCGCTGAAACCTGTAGCATTTTTTTTTAATTCATATTTCAATTATGGTGGTAATATTGCTTGAATAATATGGAGAAGGAGATGATGACTTCTGGGATCAGATTCTATGATAATTTCCACAATCACTCAGATCTCCTTTAGAAGATTGGTAAAACCAATGTACACAGTAATCGGGACAGTTAAGAAAAATTTGTGCAATATAACTGAAATAAATAGGACATATCACTGTGTGGCTAAATGAATAACAGATAAAGGGCCGGATTCACGAAGGCTTGCACAGAGTCTAAGAGTAGTGTAAGACTCCATGCAGCCTTCGCGATTCAGGATCAGCCCAAAGTCCGTGTAAGAGACAAGCTAAAACGTCTCTTACACGTAGTGGGCGTGGATAAGCTAATCACCTCACTTGCAGTCGAATAGCATGCAAATGAGGATGATTAGCGATCCAGGAAGCCCAGAACAGCCCGTGTAAGAGCCGTTTTAGCTGCAGAAATGTACTCAGTTGACAACTGAGTACGTTTCTGCAAACGCAATGGAGCCATGTCAGCTCCAAATAAAGGGTGCATATGTGTCAGGCAGCATGCCAATGGCCAAATATGTGGCCATTGGCAAGGTAACCTGATGCAAATATATAAAAAATATAATTTTTTTTTTGGCGATTGCCGATGTTTAAACCCAGCGCAGCCCCGCGCAAATGGGCTGCGCTGCATAGAACATAAAAACGAAGGTTTTAAACCCACAAATGTGGGTTTTATGCAATACATGGAATGTCAATGCAGGGAACAGCAGACTAAAACCAACATGGCCACCGTGTAGTGGTTGCTAAGGGGGGAAGCTGAGTCTAAGAGATGTAACTAAGCATTAGTAGGCAATCTGATGCAAATGAGTGTAAGGATACTGAATTCCACTGTCACATAGCAAATGAGCACATTCTGAGTAGTGTAAGAGTTACAGAAGGGGGAGGAACAGAGTAGGAGATAGGTGACATCACAGGGGGGAATGGTAGAAAGAAATGCAGTTCATTGGAGGTTAGAGTTACATGACAGATGTCAGACAGATATCACGGAAAGAGGTGTGCCACTAAGTAAGCATGAGAAAGTCAAGAAATGGAAGGTGTACACTGTTGCCTACACCATAGTTTCTTGCTGGATATGTATGCGCACGTGTGCGCGCGAGTAAGGCAGTGTGCGCACGTGTAAGGCAGTGTGCGCGCGTGTAAGGCAGACTGAGCATGTGGGAGCGTGTTGGGAGATGTTTAACACCATTTGCGTGGGCGTGCATGCGTTTTAAACTGAATAAGCAGATTATGAACTGTGTAAGTATGTGTGCGCGCGTGTAAGCCACTGTGAGCGCGTTTCTGTTGGTTTGCACATGGCTCCTCCCTGAGGAAACAGAAAGGAAAAAGGAAGCAACAGATGTAGTAGGAAGTTAGCAGGGAATACTGCTGGAGCTAGCAGGTGAAAACAATTAGATGCAGGCAATTACACAGGCAGAATAGTAGCCCAGCCCAGCACTTAAAACTCTGCAAACAGCAGTGCAGAATGTTTCTCTCAAGAGACACTGCAAGACAGGAGTAAGCTAATAGAAGTGAAAACTGAAAAAGCTTCACTCAGAGCAGAAATGTTAGGGGCTGCCATAGCTGTCATAATGAGACATAGGCGACTTGCTGAGGGTGGTGACAATGCAGATGGTGCCAGACAACCCACAGTGAGGAGACGGAGAAGAGTGTACAGGCCCAGGGTCACCTACCACGGGTTACATGAGCTGGAGATAGTAGAGCACTATAGAGTGGACAGAGACCTCCTGCAGCAAATAGTGGAGCTGTGCAGGCCACGCCTCACACACAGAACCAACAGAGGGAACCCATCCCAGTGGAAACCAAGGTATGTGTTGGCCTAAGAATACTAGCAACAGGTACCTTCCAGAGACCAACTAGTGATATGATGGGGATATCACAGGCATCAGCCTCCAGGGTACTGCACCAGTTCCTGGATGTCATGTCAGCACATGTCGGTGATCATGTATATTTCCCCAATGCCCGTGAGGTATTGGCCAGCAATATGCGTCTCTTCCAGCAAATAGCGGAATACCCTGAGGTACTGGGTGCAATAGACTGCACGCATACGCATCAAAGCACCAGCCGGTGAGCGGGGTAGGGCATACATCAACCGCAAGGGCTTCCCCTCCATCAACTGCCAGGTCGTGTGTGATGCCCAGGGCATAATAATGAATGTGTGTGCTGGCTGTCCTGGGAGCTACCACGATTCCCACATCTGGCATTTGATGCAGCTGTACCAGACATTTGCCAATGGGGACATCCCGACACCTAGTGGGGGATGCAGGTTATGCACTGGAGCCGTGGCTGATGACACCCATCAGAAACGCACACACACCTGAACAGGAATGCCATAATGAGGCACACGCACAAACACGTAATGTAATAGAGCGTGTGTTTGGGCTGCTCAAGTCACGGTTCCGGTGTCTGGACACATCTGGTGGAGCCTTGCAGTACACACCAACTACATGTACCCAAATTGTCATGGTATGTGCTATGCTACATAATATGATCTTGTGAAAACAGCTGCAGCAAAACCAGCATAGGGCCGAGCCAAACAGCCCCCCACCATTGCCAAGGCCATCACAGGCAGAGCGTGACTTGGAGGAGGAACAACCTGAGCCTGCCCCAGTAGGCAGAAGGAGGTGCGCCCAGTATGCCCTGGCCTTGGCAAAGAGGCAACGCATAACACATACACTGGCTCAGTAGGAACCCTGGGAATGATACCCCTCTCTGACTCACTCATATAGTAACAGGGATGCCTAACATGACACAACCTGCTCTCAAACATGTACAGGGAAGTGTAATATGTGCATCCGACAGAGACAGCCCTGCAGCACCACCTGAGGCATGAATGCTATGTGTTAAGTAATGTAACACCATGTACTATATGCACACCTGAGGACCCTGACTAACATCCTACCCTCACCAAGCATCATGCCACAACATGACAATGAGATGATCAAGTGCAACAATTGACTGAAGTATCGCAGTTAGTCAAAGGGGATCCAATGTGTGCCAGTCTGGGATGACATCCTGAGCATGACGCACCACCTGCTAGGACTGGCGTGCACCTATCAGTGCAGGCCGTATGGATACTGGCAAAGGCTGTTGTCACCCACAGTGTGCCCTGAATAGGTAAGGCTCAAAACACAAACCTATCTCCATAGGTATCAGAAGGGATAAGAATAAGATAAGGGATAAGTTGAAACAGCAAGATGCATGCAGTCTAAACTCACCCAGTATGGAGAATGTTGATATCTGTGCTGTAACAGAAAACTGAGGCAAGGCTCACAACAGCATCCTAACACTACCAGTTTACACCTCATACTGTGCTGTACAGCCTCAATACTTGGAACAAGCTACAAAAGGAGGGTGACTAGCAAGAATTGTCAAGGATAACCACACCCCCATGTCGGTACCACAACAAAAAGCAGCATGGACTAGCCATGCTCAAGTAACAGTGGCTAAAACTGTCCCCCAGTTTATAGCCTGCTACAGACTACTGTCCCAACACCAGGAACTGCATCCGGCCTATGCTGGAATACATGAATATATCAAGTCCTCCAAACCACATTATATTGGGTGACTGCAAATACCCAGACATAGACTGGGAGCATTATACTAGCTCCAACAGTGTAGGACAAAAGTTCATAGAATCCATAAACCAAAAGGCCCAGGAACAACGTACCACTCCCACAAGAGGGGTAAGCATACTGGATGTGATAATCAGCAACATGGGTACTGGATGGCAAGATGAGAAGTGTATTGCTCACTGGTAAAACCAGACCATAGAGTAATCACACTGGATATACAAATCCTGACCACAGTCCCTGGCCAGAAAACCACATTGGAAAACATGTGTTAAGCAATATTTGCACTCCTCTAAACTGATGTGGAATCCATTAAAGGTCTGTGCAGGTGCAAAATATGGGCCACACCTCAGAACCTGTAATACAGCCATTCCATGAACACTGCCAGGAATGCTTGGATTATGCAGTCCTAAATTAAAACAAGACACAATGCCATACACGCAGAAATCTGGCATGGTGGACACCAGCCATAACCAAACCATGCAAGAGAATGAGGAAGCTACTACATGATAGAGCAAACATAAACAATGAAGTAATCACTGATCAGTAGTATGGCAATAAAATCTGTCCACACATACAATCCACTAAGGCCAGCCACAACAAGTGGAATCTGTGAATCCTGAGGCAATGTTACACCTGCCCCAAGTACACAGACAACCCCAACTCCACCCAAGAAATACAAATATATGTGAGAGATGCAACCATCTATCCAAACTGGAGGCTGAGCTCCCTCAACTCAGTACTCCCAAAACAAGTCAGGAGGAGAAGGTAACCACACACACCACAAACACAGTCCCACATAGACCTATTACAACTGCAAACCAAACACATAAACACAGAAAAACATTCCCGGAGGCACAAATTACAAACACAGCACACCAACAGAGGCCTCTAAAGCAGACACCCAATCAAACAACCTCCAAACATAGCACATGCAACACATAGTACACAAAGCTGGTGTGCCAAACAGTCACAGGCCAGAAGGAGAAACAACATGCCTGATACAGTTGTAATAGGTGACTCCATAGTCAGACACACTGCTGTCCCGCACACCAGACTGAACAAGGGAAAGGGTACAGTAAGCTGCCTGTAGGCTGCCGCAATATGCCACATAACACAAGTATGTAGGTCACTCCAAAGCAAGTAGAAATATGATGCAGTCATAGTCCATGCTGGTGTGAATGACCTGAGATGTACCGCCCTAGACTACATGAAAAGAGACATAGATGAGCTATCTGATTATGTAGTCCAGGCCGGTATGACACTCACCGTTTGCAGCATCCTACCCTTACCAAGAATAATACCACAGTAAAAACACGGAATGATCAGCCATAGCATGTGGCACACTTACTGGTGTCATTCCAAGGGGATCCAATGTCTGTCTGCTTGGGATGTCATGCTTGACAAGCCACGCAGCTGTTCTTGGGATGGCCTGCACCTGTTACCCCTGGGCGTCTGAATATTGGATAAGGCCTTTGCCACCTCCATAGAGCCTTTTGTAGACAAGACTGAAAAGACTGACCCACCACCCTAGAAAACATAAGTGGGAAGAAACATAAGGGAAATGCTGACCAATGCCAGATGTGTACACCCCAATATGCATGCTCCCGATGCCATCCCCAGTATGGAGAACGTCAATGTCTGTGCAGTGACAGAAACCTGCTGCAAGCCTCCTGACAGCACACCAGCACTGCCAGGTTATACCACGTATCATGTGTCATGGCCCCAAAACCTGGAACAAAACAGAAAAGGAGGGTGAGTATCCATAGTCAGCACAGACACCCATACGTCCAGGTAACTGACAATGCACAAGGCATTGGAGTTCACCCATGTGCAACTAACTGTAGGCAAGACTGCTGTACAGTCTGTAGCATGCTACAGACCGCACTCTCACACACAATAACCCCACCCAGCCATCCTGAAGACACTGGACAGTATGAATGTCCCACCAAGTACCAAACAAGGTACCACAAATTACCACATAGGTGGTAAACCATTATCTATGGAAGGAGTAACCAGGGACCTAGGGACACAAGTGGACAGTAACCTGTTATGTGACACCCACATTGCCAATGTGGCTAGGAAGACTGTCTACATTTGACACCGTATCAGGAAAGGATTCACATCTACGTCAACAGAGGTCATTGTGCCCCTATACTTTTCTCTAATCACACCCATAATCTAGTACAATGCCTCATATGGGATGTACCTTACCTGACACCTGCAGCAGTTAGAAAGACCTCAAAGGTACCTCACCAAGAGGATAAAGGGTCTCAAATATATGTCATATGCTGCCTGGCTGTAGACACCCCAGCTGAATGCAGTCACATACTGCCTACACAGAGGCATTGCATGCCTGTTGTAGGAGGCCATGCCCAACACAGGAGTAATGGACATGCTCCACCCCAGAAAACTCAAATCCATCGGAGCTGTGAGAGTGAGAGATGTCAACCTCAACAAATGATGAAATAGGATGTGCTGGTGGGACAGATACATAATCCAGAGGCTCCCCACACCCTGGACCAGAATCCCACTCCATGTTAGGCAGAGCCCCTCACTGACACTCTTCAACAGGAATCTTGCCAAGCGGATGGATGATTGTAGAGTTACACTGGGGGTCTTCACTGTGTCATGTCCAGACAGAGGCACAGCAAAGCAAATCATAAATGGCCATAATATTCACATAGCAAGGGGTGGCAAAAGCCACACACACTCTGGCTAGGCTAACAAATGCCCTAGGGTGGATAGCCTAGTATGAACCTATGAACCTATGAAGATACAAATTGTACAGGACACTAAGGATAATCCCAAGGCTTTCACAACTGATGGTAGGAACCATGTTGGGAATTCACAGATATGCCCTGAATCACACAAATATCACAAACACACACACATATTGCCAACATACATCCTGACAGGTGCAGTGCAACCCCCGAATGCAGAATATCTATCCCAGCAGACTGCTGGCCCCCTGACATTGCAGATGCTGAGGTAACAGCCAACATCTGCAAAGCAAAACACACAGCAGCAATGGTATGAGATGGTGTCCTGGGCTTAGTGCAACTTGGACTCCAAGATGACTGGAATGCCAAACCACACTACTGCTCAATGTCAGCCTTACCACAGAATATGTACCCAAAGAGCAGTGTACAACAACAGTGGTCCTTCTCAACAAAGGTGTTGCTGGAATGGATACTGAAAACTACTACCCCAGAATCCTGAGAAGCTCGGTTTGCACAGCTATGGAAAGGATCAGCATGTACCACAGACATAAAGATATTGGGGACCTACTGACACCGGACCCAACCCATGTGGCTTTCTCAAGTGCAGATCCTGCCCCTAAACATGTTTGACTCAAATGAAACAGTCATCAAGGTCATTGATGAGGGCAATGTGGTCCACACAGTGTAGCTGGACCTTGCAAAGGCTTCTATACAATACCCTACGTGTTCATTATAGATAGGCTCACCAGCTTAAATATAAACCCACATGTCAGTAGAGGGGTTGCAAACCAGACCAAGGACAGAACAGACATGGTCAGACATGCTGCAGCCATGTCAGACCACAAACCAGATATAACTGGCATCCCACAAGGCTTTGTCCTGGGATCTCCCTTGTCTGGTATATATGTCCCATAGGTACAGGCAAACATGGAAGGACTGTGTCCGAACATGTTTGCAGAGGACTACAAACTGCTCACCACATATGATCCACCAGCTGACACAAGCATCCCACAAAAGGGCCACATATAAACAGACAACTGGTGCCATAGCCATGTCAGCAAGCTAATTGCAGAAACATGTATAGTCAACCCCGTGGATATACAGTAAGTGCCCACCAATTACCACATAGGTGTTAACCCATTATGTAGTTAACATGTAATGAGAGACCTGGGGACACAAGGTGATAGATATCCTGCATTGGACAAACATGTGCTGTAGTGTTTACAGAAACATACCATATACCCACTTAATCATGAAGGCTGTCAGATCTAGATAAGGGGAGGTCATTGTGGCTCTGCAGTCATCCTTCATCAGCGGTACAATTGACTACAATAGCCCCTGTGGGATGTACCTCAGCAGACACCTCCATCAACCGTAAAGTCCCCAAAAGTACCTCATCAGGAGTATCAAAGAGCTTGCACAGATGCCATGTGTTGCCTGTGTTGCTGGCATCAATAAACATGCTGCACCTTGTACAATCTGAATGGCAGTGAGCTATGCACATGAGAGACCTGAACCCCAGCACTGACTTACATAGGACAAGCAGTACTGCGTGATCCATAACACAGACGCCACCCCCACCCATGAGTGAGCCCCCAGCACAGGCTACCCATAGAGTCACTTATCAATCTTCCTCAATAGGAATCCTGATGAGTGGATGGGTGATGGTAGACTTATCCTGGGTATCACTGACATGTCACAGGTAGACAGAGGCACAGTATACTAACCATGACATATGTCATGGCAAACTCCACTTACAATGTGTGTTGAAGGACAAACATACTCTCCAACTAGCATTAGATATGGACTAGGGCACATCGCTAGTGTTTGTAAATGTACACCTATGTTGTGGAATACACTACCAATGTTGGACAAGCCTGGTCTAAGTAGTTCATATCTGAACAGAATGCAACATGGTCAGATGTACACAACTGACCCCTAACCAGGCTGTTGTGCCCACTATCGAAATGTAAAGCAGTGATAGCAGTAAAGCCCAGGATACTGTCCACCACAGTCAAAGTACTACCAGTACACTATACAGTACTACAGTGTTAGGTCAGTGTGAAAGGATGTTGACAACTGTATGCAAAGTATCCCATGCAAACACTGCAGACACAGTATAATCCTGTTGTGTTCACACACAAAGCAGTTGTACAGTAACTACACAACATCACACACAACACACAACCATAAACGGGTGATATTTGTTGAAGTTCACACTCATCCACAAATGTGTTGGGCTGCAGAGTCCAACATATGCAATGCTCACACTGGGCATGCTCACACACTTTGATAAATGAGACATATGTCAGACAACATGCCATGGGAAGGCTGAACTGGGCATGCTCACACACTTAGGCCAAATCTCAGTTTAGCAGTTGGACACACATATCTGGTATTTTTATGTGTTATTCCAGGAACCAACCACATTACAGCAATCTGCCCAGTGCACACAGTTAAATGACTACAGAGACATACGTGATATAGTGGATCCCTCCCATATGCAAACAACTTCCACAGATGCACAAGTTGTTCATACAAACAGGGAATGCTATGGCAATAAAGATGTGCAAACAGTCTATCAGCAACAAATAATGTGCATTTGACAATTAAACATATGGGTGTAGAGGTCAACACTAGGCTGTTTGCCCTAGGGAATGACAGCTTAGCCAGAGTGTGCTTGGTGTCTGCCTCCCCACAGGATGCACATTCCCCTTTCTAAACACAGATGATGTCAGCACCCTATAAGTACAGCAGGAGAAAATAAACTTCCCAGTAATCCGAATAGCGCGCTCCACTAATGCATCCGTCTCAAGTGTCATAACATAGTTAGGTAGGGGTTTCAAATGCTCAGTGTGTGTGTGTGTGTGTGTTTGTGTGTGTGTGAGTGGGGTTGGTGTGTGTGTAAGTCTGTGGGAGAGAAATGTCCCTTTTGGCAACTAGGAAAACACACTACAGGATTCACATTCCCTTTCTAAACACCGATGATGTCAGCACCCTATAAGTACAGCAGGAGAAAGGAAACCTCCCAATAATGCGAATAGCACGCTCTGCTAATGCGTCCGTCTCAAGTGTCATAATTTAGCTAGGTAGGGGTTTGAATCCTGCGAATGGCAAGTGTGTGTGTTTGTCTGAGGGGGGTTAGTGTGTGTGAGTGAAATGTCCCTTTTGGCAACTAGGAAAACACACTACAGGATGCGCATTCCCTTTCTAAACACCGATGATGTCAGCACCCTATAAGTACAGCAGGAGAAACAAAACTTCCCAGTAATGTGTGTCATAACATAGTTAGGTAGGGATTTCAAATCCTGCAAATGCTCAGTGTGTGTATGTGTGTGAGTGGGGTTGGTGTGTGTGTAAGTCTGTGGGAGAGCAATGTCCCTTTTGGCAACTAGGAAAACACACTACAGGATGCACATTCCCTTTCTAAACACCGATGATGTCAGCACCCTATAAGTACAGCAGGAGAAAAAAAGACCTCCCAGTAATGCGAATAGCGCGCTCTGCTAATGCGTCCGTTTCAAGTGTCATAGTGTTAAGTAGGGGTTTGAATTCTGCGAATGGCAAGTGTGTGTGTGTGTTTGTCTGAGGGGGGTTAGTGTGTGTGAAATTTTGGCAACTAGGAAAACACACTACAGGATGCACATTCCCTTTCTAAACACCGATGATGTCAGCACCCTATAAGTATAGCAGGAGAAACGAAACCTCCCAGTAATGCGAATAGCGCGCTCTGCTAATGCGTCTGTCTCAAGTGTCATAACATAGTTAGGTAGGGGTTTGAATCCTGTAAATGGCAAGTGTATGCCTGTCTGAGGGGGGTTAGTGTGTGTGAGGGAAATGTCCCTTTTGGCAACTAGGTGAACAGACTACAGGATGCTCATTCCCCTTTCTAAACACTGATGATGTCAGCACTCTATAAGTATAGCAGGAGAAGGGAAAGCTCCCAGTAATGTGAAAAGCACGCTCTGCTAATGTGTCTGTCTCCAATATCATAACATAGTTAGGTAGGGGTTTGAATCCTCCGAATGGCAAGTGTGTGAGTCTGTCTGAGAGGGGTTAGTGTGTGTGTGTGTGAAGGAAATGTCCCTGTTGGCAACTAGGTGAGCAAACTGCAGGATGCTCATTTCCTTTTGTAAACACTGATGATGTCAGCACTCTATAAGTATAGCAGGAGAAGGGAAAACTCCAAATAATGCAAATAGCGTGCTCTGCTAATGCATCCGTCTCAAATGCCATAACATAGTCTGATAGGGGTTTGAATCCTGCAATTGACAAGTATGTGTTTTTGGCTGAGGGGGGTTAGTGTGTGTGAGGACAATGTCCCTTTTGGCAACTAGGTGAACAGACTACAGGATGCACATTCCCCTTTCTAAACACTGTTCAGCAGAAGGCCATGGCTCTGGCACAAGTTGTCTGTTGCTATGATGCCCCTTTGGAAGATGCTTGTGTCAGCTGGAGAGTCGATTATGGTGGCCAGTTTGCAGTCATCTGCATATTTGGACAGCCACAGTCCGTCCGTGTTGGCCTGTACCTCCAATAAATATATACCAAACAAGAGAGGTCCCAGGACTGAGCCTTGTGGGACACAACTCGTAACTGGTGTGGGGTCTGGCATGGCTCCAGCAATGCTAACCATGTGGGTTCTGTCCTTGAGCCACTGTGCAATCCATCTAGTGACATAGGGGCTTATATTTAAGCTGGTGAGCTTCTCTAGAATGCCCAAGTGGGGTATTGTTGTGAAGGCTTTTGCAAGGTACAGGTAGGCTGTGTGAACCACCTTCCCCTCATCAATGGCCTTGGTGACTGTTTCAAAGAAATCAACCAGGTTAAACCTGGTAGTGCTGGTGTGCTCTCAGTAGCCCTGAACCAGGCATCTGTTACTGCACAGATATCGATGTTTTCCATGCCAAGGAGTGTTTTGGGTGCATGCATCTGGAGGCTTAGACGTCTGGCATTGGGTAGCATTGCTCTTAGTTTCTTATCCCTTGTGATACCTATGAAGGTGGGTTTGTCATTTGAGCCCTGCCTAACATAGGCACTATGGGGGTAGCAAGAGCCTTTGCCAATATCTGAAAGCCCAGGGGTGACAGGTGCAGGCCGTCCCTAGCAAAGCAGGTAGTTCAACAGAAGATGAATGTGTGAAGGTGTAGTGCCTGTTATTAGTTAGCAGTAGCATATAT
This sequence comes from Protopterus annectens, assembly GCF_019279795.1. Lineage (NCBI taxonomy): Eukaryota > Metazoa > Chordata > Ceratodontiformes > Protopteridae > Protopterus > Protopterus annectens. The sequence goes on along the minus strand of NC_056732.1, from coordinate 1,130,279,307 downwards.
GATTGCTCACATGGACACATGCCAGGTAAGTCATATGCACTGTGTCACAGGCAATGTATATGTGAACAGGACAAACAGTGACATCCTGTCAAGTGGGACATGGACATACATATCGTAGGCTATGCAGATGGCACTAGGAGTCCACAGAAGCTCTATAACTATGCATTGCAGGTGTGATCAGTATTCCAGGGTAATTGCAAGCAAACATGCATGCAAACAAAGCTACAGTAAACAGGGCTGCATGTAGTCCATTGTACAACAAACAAGCTGTACCAGTTCCAGTAGGTAACACTGCAAATATGCAGGCACTATGCACATATACATGGAAATACATGGGTCAGATGGCTAGGGTCCAGTCTCAGTGCACACAAGTGTACAGACCATGTACTGTCAGGATGTACAGTAACTGGATAGAAACCCATGTGCTCATACCTGCAGTAATACACATGTCAAATAACAGACACTGAGCCTTCACTCAGTGGTTCCATACCTAGTAGGATGTATGCTCCCTGGCCTGCCACCACAGTATCCCTGACATATATGGGGACTCTCCCTCCTGTGACAGTTAGTTATGTGTGTTGGGGCTGTCTAGCATGGTATGAGATGTGAGCATGCAGTGCTAGGGTGCTCCTGTACCAGTCGTGTAGTACTGCACATATATCAACATCCTCAAACATCTGCATTGCAGAGTCTAGTGTGGGCAACATGCCACTTGCAGTTTACATGTCCATCATTGTGTATTACTACATTCATTACCCTATCCCCTGTGCTACCTATGTATGTAGCCTTCTGTTGACATCATTACCACCAGTATGCCAACATGTGCAGATGATACACTATGGTACTTACCATGGGTGTAGACAACAGGACATGACAATCACACACTTACTGCATCAGGCATGCTGTGATATACCCACAATTAATTCAGCACACAGTACTGTTAACAACATGATACTATTACTACACATCTATGTGGTCACCCTGTGCATCAGCAACATGTTAACCTGTACCTGCACAGTTGTTACAGATTGCAGGAGGTGGCACAGTTTCATCATATGCACATGGTGTGAACTTGGTATGCCTGAGTCAGCCACCGATACCACCAATTGACATGTATGTGTATGTGTGTTGGTGAGGGACAGCAGTAGAAGGTGGGGCAATGTTGATGCAGTGTGTGCGTGTATGCGGTAGCCCTAGGTGTTTTCAATTTGCATGTGTGTATGGATGCGCACAGTTCCACCTCATGGCTGCCATATACTGGTGTTTGTGGACAGCCACAGACTGTACCTGCCAGGTCATACAGATCAGTGTCTCTGGCCACGGACACGGTACCTGTGCCTTGCAGGGGTGCTACGGACTGTATCCGGTACCAACCCAGACTGGGTACTGTCATCAGAAGCAGGTGTTCGTTGACTGGACACAGATCCCTGTCGGGCCTGGCCAGAGCCACGTGCACGTGGTCTCCTGGGGCGGTCTGATGACAGCACAGACCCAGCATTGCTGGGGCTGCTGCTGGCACTACGGGGGTGGCCGCGGCCCTGTTGTCGTCCGCGACGACTGCCAGCTGCTGCTGTTGCTGGCATACGGCCACGTCAACGCCTCAACCACCCACCATCGCCCTGGCTCATGGACATGTAGTTGTGGAACCGGTCTAATATGTCCCCACAACGTCTGTCTATGACATCGGTGAAATTACGGATGTCAGCCGCAATGTCACGCATACTGTCAGTCATGGCTGTGCGACATGCTGTCAGCTCCCTCAGACCCTGTCTGGTGTACCGTTCCATACGTGACTGTGCCTGCATGACAGTCCGAAACTTAGCTGAGGTTGTAAGACCTCTGTGGGCACATCTGACAGGGGCAGTACGCCCATGGATGCTCCCACGAGAACTCCTGGACATCTGTCTGTGTGGTATCATCTCTGGGCCATGCCCATGGCTGCTGTGTGTGGAGGCATGTGCCACAGATACCACATTACCCTGGTCAATGCCCACTGTATGCTGTCCATTACCTAGGGACATTGGTGACAAAGGGTGTATTGGCAGGATAACTGTGTGCATTGATGGGGTCGACAGCTGTGTACTGTCAATCGGCTGACCAATGGCGGACCCTGGCATACCTTCCTGTGCCATTACACAGATGTCATCATTATCAGTACCCACGGCACCTGACTCAGGTTCCCTGCTACATGACACCAGAGCAGCAACAGAACCTGTGGGAGGGAAACAGGAAACACAGTTTACAATGTCTACACATTTCCAGCGATGCACACATGCACAGGTGCACACATGCACACATGCACACATGCACAGGTGCACACATGCACACATGCACACATGCACAGGTGCACACATGCACACATGCACACATGCACACATGCACAGGTGCCCACATGCACACATGCACACATGCACAGGTGCACACATGCACACATGCACGCATGCACAGGTGCACACACTCACACATGCACACATGCACACGTGCACACATGCACACATGCACACATGCACACATGCACACGTGCACACATGCACACATGCACACATGCACACAGTTTCACACAATTGTACAGTACTCAGTATGCGTGATATCAACACACAGACACAGACACACCTACATGCATACAAAGAGCACTACTAAGTGAGCCAAATAGTACTATTACTATTAACACAATTACAGGAATTGTTAATACACACTCACCAGCATGGATAGGCTGCATTGCTGTTATACCAGAGGGTCCTGCGGACGTGAAGAAACTAATGTCAGTGGGCACAACTGTGCCATTGTTACTGAGTATGATACAGGTCAGTAGTACAACAGTCACCTTTCACAGGTCAGCTGCTAATATTAAGGATATCACACTTGCACATTAAATACTATGGTGACAGCTACAAACCAAGGACACACCTCACACATGCATTAACTACCAGTGTACACAACAGTCAACTATACATATGACATATTACCTGCACGTTCACTGTCTTGCTGCTGTGTGGCTCCAGCCTCCATCATAATGCATGTCTGCTGCAATTGTTGTTGCTGGTGGACTGGAGCCACTACACTCATGAGTAGTCCCTCCAGTCTGGTGAGTGGGGGATGTGTAGCCACCCCACCACCTGTGGCGACCTGTTGCCTGTGGATATCCGACGCACGCTGACGGACATGTCTGATTAAATCACTGCAGTGATGTCGTACCTGCTCATATGTCCTATTATGCATGCCTATGTCATTTACCCGACGGACAAGGTCTCGCCACAGTGCAGCCCTCTCCTGCTGATCCTGGCTGGAGCGGGAAAAGAGTATTGCATAATCCCGCACCAGACTCTGGTGTATCTCCTCATCCTCAGCTGTGGAGTAGGTGGGATTCTGCGGGTGGGCCATGTACCTGAGAAAGAAAATAACCTGGTATCAGCAATATATGTCAGCAGAATTTGGCACACATACTACACATGCTACTCGACTGTTATGATACAACATATCTCACATATGTAGCATCTGTCTGTCTATTGGTGGATACACATGCAGATGGCCAGGTATCAGTGCTCAGCCAGCAACTGTGCAACAGTACCTGGCAGACTCCATACGACATACTACCAAACCCCAGCAGTCAGAACACTGATTCAGGTCAAGAGCACCTCCTCACTCTGGGGTTTGTATCTAGGTACTGTATGGCCTACATCGTCAACTACTGTGAGCTGACCACACACTGATTGCCCTGGATATACATATCCCACCTCCACCACCAGCACAAACGACTATAGTGCATAAAATTACAGATACAAACTTTACACTTTGTAACAGTGATATGGTATCCTTTCAGCCCACTGGGCCAGTGGCAGATACAACCCACAATGCTGACCCCTACACAATTGCTTTCTACAGACATCTCCGAGAATGCATGGATCATGCAATCCCATATATGACCAAGACACTCTCCACAAAGGGACAGCATCCTGTCCGGTTGACCCCAGCCATAGACAGATTGTATTACAGAATATGGAAGCTACTGCAAGACAGAGCATAATTCAGTAAAGGGAGGGCATGTCTGAGCAGCACTGGTAAGGATCTATTTTCCATCATACAAAATACATGGGCAACTTTGAGAGGGAAATCAAGAGTGACACTACAGATGACCAGAAGGCCTTCTTCAATTATGTTAGCAACCTGGTCAGGAGCCATCCTCTATGCCCATAGGTAGTACACAACAACAAATATTTCACTGACACCACAGATATTGACAACATTGTGGCAGACAGGTTCAGTGCAGGTGTCACCCCGCCCTCTCCCCCGAAATAAGGCATAGTTATCCCAGCTGACTGTAACCTCCCTGTCATCACAGATGTCCAGGTGAGAGACACCCGCAGGACAGCAGAATACACAACATGGATGGGACCTGATGGTATCCCCAGTTGCATGCTACATAAACTCTGACAGGAGCTAAACACACATATTGAAGTGCTATGTAACACTAGCCTGACTACAGGATATGTACCTGTACACTGGCACACAGCAGCAGTGGTTCCACTCCACGAAGGCGGCATCTCAACATACCAATACAATACAACACAATACATTACATTACAATACAATACTATACAATATGCTATTGCCCCTGGGTCTACAGCAGCGTACTGTTCTGCTACCCTGACCATTGTGACACATGTGGTGTGATGGTACCTGCTGCTGTCACACAGTTACACAGGGTGACTCATATGGCATATTACCTATCTGACTAACATTCAGCAGGGGTATGTGTGACATGTACTCATGGGGAGTCTTGCTTCTTAATACTGTGTGGTTTATTGCAGGGTATGTCTTATCTGTGGGTAGGAACTCTTACCTCCACATGTGCACTCTATTGCAGTGGCACGGACGACACACAGCAGACATTTAGGTTGTGGATGGTGTGAGGTGTTACTATGGTTGTTGGACATCTGTCATGGGTGTGACTTCCATATGTAAATCCGGGAGTGGTAACCTCTATGTGGGTAGCATATGTGTACTCTGTGGTGTTGTCAGTCACTGTGCATTGGTAATGTGTTTGAGTGCATTGTCACAGTGTTGTACATGTCACTGTGTCCTTCTACATATCTGTAGCTGTCATGTGAGGTCCATACCATGGCATCCATTATGTGGTGTGGAGGGGTACACCGACCTACATGTCCATAGCTGACTCACCATGTCCGCTGACACATACCATGTGCAGGTATTCCAGGGATAATGTGCCACTGTGAATATCATTGGGGCCACTATTGTACACATTTATGACCCTGTTCACACCTGACACATGTAGTGGTGGGCAGCCAATCACATATCTGGTGGTTACTGGTGTAGGTGATCTGGAATGTGGTATGGTACTCCGGATTTGACACTGGTGTTCACTCCATGCCTTTGTCACCAGGCACCTGTTGCAATACATATGTACACATGTGCCTCACTCAGAATGTATATACATCTCTCTCTCTCTCTCTCTATATATATATATATATATATATATATATATATATATATATATATATATATATATATATATATATATATATATAGATATATCTATATGTATATATATATATATATATATATATATATATATATATATGTCCGTATACATATACACATATATATATTGATGTACATATATTGCTATAGATGTGGGGGGCACAGAGGGGGTGTGAGTGACAGGGGGGGTGGGACAGGCTGTGTTGCAGGTCGTCATATACAGTCATACATGTAGGTAGTCAGATCAGTCTGTCTATGTATATGTATCTACATATATCTATATCTGTATGTGTGCATTACATAGATATGTTTGTACAATATTCTATCTACATCTGTCTATGTATTCCTACATCTCTCTCTCTATGTATGTATACATATATGCATATCATATATATATATATATATATATATATATATATATATATATATATATATATATATATATACATATATATATACACATACATATGTTGACATACATACATATGTATCCATATGTTAGACAGGTATATCAACATATTTGTCTACCATACTGTATACACACACTAACATACTGCTAAACATACATAACTGTGTAACCTACTTTGTACATGGCACTACAACCTACAATCAAACAGCATTGATATGTGCACATAGATGCCCTCACATACAAATGTATGTACAGCCTTCACTGATAGTTGCTGTATGTCCCCTGCCCTTTACACATCTTCATATACATATGGATACAGTCCAATGACACATATGGAGGGTTCACAGTATGTAGACCTTTATAGTATTACTTTACATTACCTGTGTTTGTCACAGCTGCTTGTGTTGCTGTCTGGTTCTCTGTCCTGCTGCTCCACTTCCCAGTTGTCAGCTTTCAGGTAGCTGTTGCTGAACAATTTGTTTCTGTCTGCTTAATTGCAGTTTTCTCTGTCTCTGTCTCTGTCTCTGTCTCTCTCTCTCTCTCTCTCTCTCTGTCTCTCACGTCCTTCTCAGGGTGCAATGAAAGTATTGCATGCGTGGACATGGAGTACAGCATACTTTTGTAGGTATCTGCATATGCCCATGAGATGGCCTCTGCACCAATTGTTAGCCAGCATTTGCTAATTGCATGCAGCCAGTTGTGTACTGATTGTAGTTCTCACTGTGATTTCAGAACAGTGCTATAAAAAGGTGTGTGAGACAGGCATAGCCCTTTCAGATGTTAAGGGCAGGGACCATGCTGTTATGCTGTGGACAATGTTCTGTGAGTGTAAAGGTTGGTATCTCTCTCATATTTCCAGGTGTGTTGTAGATTAACATTCCTCCATTCATTTCTCCAGTTTCCTGTACTAACTGTGTATGTACACTGACACCTACAACTACTACTACTGTTAATGTGTGTGTGTGTGTGTGCTTTCCTTTCACTTTTGCTTGCACTCTGTTGCTAAGGGTTCAAATGTTGCCCTTTACAGTCACTACTTGTATGCCTGCTAGGTGTCTTGACTGTAGTGTGCTGCTGTAGCTTTCCTATTTTCCATGTACATTCACACCTTGGAATGCTTGCTATATCTGCTAGGGTGTTACAGCATGCAGTGTGGTCTGGCCATGGTGTGGGCCTTGACATCTATTAGGGTATTTGAGTATGCTGCTGAGCAGGCCCCAGAGACTTTCAGGTTCATCTGTTATGTGCCTCAAGGAATGGTACATATCAGTGGGGTACACCCATTAAAATGTCTGGTATGCTGCAGTTGTGACTGTGGGTTAGCATGAGCATATGTATTAGTACACTTTTTCTGCCTAGCAAGTGGTGAATACTTTCCGGACTCCATAGTTACCATTGCATGTGTTACACCTTTCTGCCTACTGTTTGTACATTTCACATGGGGTCTGTGGGGCATCCCTGTAGGTCATTCACTGTTGCTATGTCTAGGCTCTTAAGTATTCAAATATGGTGGTGTTGGACCCGTCATGTGTACAGATATTTGCAGGTTGTCCACATTTCTGCCTCATATTTTGGTCAATATCTCATGCACACCTTTTTCTGGCATGTCACTCTGGGCTCAAGTCAGACTATGGTGACAAACATTCAAGTTCCAGACTGCATACCCTTCCAAACATCCCACAAAGTGTAGACCCTGTTAGTTTCTGAACTGTCTGCGTTTGTTGTAACATTATTTGTAATGTGTCCCTGGTTTTGGGCCTTTGCTCCACATATTTTATTACTTGGTCCAGATGTGTTCCTTTAAGAGGTTGTGAGGTATGGGCAGTGCTTATCCTGCTGTGAGTATGCGTAAGTCTTGCAAGGTGCTATAGTGACATTATTACCTACTAGCTTCCAACTAGCATGGCTGTTTCTGTTCACACACTACTATTATGGAAATCCACTAGTTTTGATAGTAATTCTAAATGTCATGCTTTGTGTACTACACATCCTTATTCCCTTTACATTCATTCCTACTATTACATGATATATTTACTTTAGCACAATGTTCTTGTATAAGAGTCATGGCTTAGTGGTAAGTCATGCAGACTACAGTTGCCAAGGTCCTGGGTTCAGAACTCACAGTGGGATTTTATTTTGCTTTTGAACTGAGTACAGGACCTGTCAATCAAAGTGACTAAGGCACTTTTAAGCAGTTGTAACCGGGCTAGCGCTGATTTGCACGGAGCTCACACATGCGCACTGGCGGTTAGCTCCGCGCACACAAGCGCACACCTGATTACAACCACTTAAACGTGCTTACTCTTGCGCACACCCGCGCTATTTTCTTTGAAAGAAAAGAAAATGGGGAGACAGGAAAGTGGTGAAAAAGGGGTCACAAAGAGGGTAAGACAGTAGGGAAACAAGCTTGGGATGTGCAGGAGGGATGTAGGTAAGTCCCATAGCTGCCCATTTCTTCATCAGCAACAGCTGTGCATATGTATGTAATTTGGTGTGACATTTGAAACCTTCCACCCCTGAGAGAGGTGTCAGGACAACAATAATACTTGTTGTACAGCCAATTGGAATTGATAGGTTCCATGTCCAGTAGACATGTGTGCGGAATGGGCAGCTATGTATGGGGCGTAATTTTTTTGTGGGTACAGAGTGCCCTTTTTTTTTTTTTTTTTTTTTCAGGTGAGAGTGGTATGTCAGGTGAAGGTAGTCAGTACAGCTGGGGAGGTAGGTTGGGTAGGTAAATAGACAAGACAAACAAGATGCATACAGGGGCGGTGTATGACATGTGTGGGGGGGTTACACAATTGACGGGGACGGAGGTTTGGATATCCAGAGCCCATGAGCCCACAGATGGCAACAGTGGAACTGATATCCCCACCCATAGGCAGTTGCCACTGTTCCTTCACTGCCCAGGACGGGGCTGTGCTGGGGGCTGTGTAGGCGGGGCAACAGGCATGCCCATTAGTTGCGCCACCCGTGCCTCGAGCTGGCGTAGGGGCTCAAGGACAGAGTCCCGAATCTACCTACGCACCACAGTCCGGACGCTACGGAGGGTGAGTGGTGGATCTCCTCTGGCCACACTTGCAGAGGGGGGGCGAGCCCCATCCCCTGCAGCGCTTCCACCCGCAGGTGGCACAGGGCCACCGGAGGAGGGTCCGGACTCGGCACTAGTGCCAGATGCACTCGCCAGCTGAGGTGGGAAAGGTGGGTCCGCTGGAACCCGCCTTCCCTGTCGTACTATGTTTTCCATTATGTCATGACAGTTTGGGTTAGTGACATATAATACCATTCACAATTAGTTGCAACAGCATGCATTAGTATTCCCATTAACCAAACACCCAGATATTCACACCATTGAACAGCGTGCATAACACATGCATAATTTGAACAGAAATACACAGTCCAACAACATGCAGGGTTAATTGATGGCAACAGGCCATCAGGTGTGGATGTATGAACAGGGCAGATGCATCAACAGACATGCAAATATATATGACCCAACAGGACAAACGTCCAGGGGTGTTAATTGTGATTGCACATACCATTTTCACGTGGAATGGGTTATATGTAGTTATAGGGTGGGGTGAAGAAAGTAATATTAACACCTTCGAATAACAATACATATGCTGTACATTTCTAATAGCTACAGTTATATACACACTACTGTTCTAACTACAGTTTCCTATGTGATAACTATTTCAACTTGGTGATAGGACTGTTAATGCAACATCAATGTACATTTTATGGTTCTTCATACACATTCATATCCAGCTTTGTTCAGCTACATCGGGGCTACATTTGCTTTATATAGCTGTAGACAAGTGTGGATGTTTGGTATATCAGACAAACATTCTATCTGCATGTTGCAGACTGAGAGCAACATATCCTGATTTTGGGATACGCATTCCAGATGCAGCAACACTTTGAACAGATTTTGCTGTTTGGTTTGGAATATCACATGCATTTCATTCTGTCTTGACTGCAGTATACTTTATTCAGGGGTTATTACTACTGTATTGCTGGATTCATGGCACTTTCTCACACTCTCTCACTTGCTTTCATTTTACTATTCAGGATGGTACTTCTAGGCTTTATTGACATGTTTTAACAGTACTTATTACAATCCATTCCAGCAGTCTCACTTCTGTCATGTTTCAGTATTTCCACAGGGATATATTTCACACATGTGATTTCATCATCTTCTGCAGCTATACTTTTCAGCCTGCTGCAGGTTGTGTACTATTTTCTTACAGGCAGGGCATTTTATTTCAGAATATATGTCAGACAGTTTCATGTTTAGGTTAAACTTACAGGCTGAAAACTCTTGTAATCAAGCAATACTTGCATACACTTTCACACTGTTACTTGCAGATTTTATTCCTTACTGACTACACTGCACTCTTTTGCTGACTGTCATACTTTTATATTTCTTTACAGTTACTGGTAGTGGATTACTGACCTGCCTGGTGGCGCAACCGCACCAGCCTATCGCCATAGGCTCTGCGGTTCACAGAATGGACACCTGCAGCTGTAATATAAATGAAGCAATATTGGAATACACATCTCCATAATATCAGCTAGTTTAATTTTTTACATACATAATTAAATGTTACTTACTCAGTGGTGGGGCGTTGGGTGATTGCCGGGCCTCCTGGATCCAAAGGTTCAGTTGGTCCTGCTTGCGTCTCTTCAGGTCCGCATGGTGGTGACGAAACTGCTCACCAGTCCTTGGAATCCCTGTGGCACTGGTGAGATCATGAGCCAACCGGTCCCACGCCTCAGCCCTGCATGCTCCCCAGAGGACCTGGCCCTGCATGAGTTGGGCCTCATGATTGTGGACTAGGAGCCAGGCCATGTACCTGGACTCCTCAACACACCACCTCTGTGCTCGAAAGCGACTACCCTCTCCTACTCCTGACATTCTGCCTGCAGGTCTGTTCTATAATCGTTTATGCTGTGTATTCCCGCCTATGGGCCTTATATAGTCCGTTTTTCCCGCACATATCTGTGATTGGCCATTTTGGAATTGTATCAACTTCAGTAAATCTGCATTGTCATGCTGTAGTTTGTATTCATTCCTATATATTAGCTATTATTGCATTTACAGGTACTGCTGTCGTGGCATGGTGGTTCTGTACCTTGACTTTGGTGTATAGTATCCTGGGTTCGAATCTGGTCACCGCTTTTTATTTTTCATGACTGTCTAGACATGCTAAGGGGTGTGTCTGTGTAAAGGCAGTTTTGATACGGCTTGCTCAACGTTGCCCGTCGGTTAGCTCCGCGCAAATGGGGTACGCTGGTTTAAGCCTCATTTGGCTATCGGCACACATATTACGCTCAGCTCAGCTAGCGGCACATAGATTCAGCATGTTAAACCACTGCTCAGCTACGGGCACTCATTTTGCACCAGTTAGACCACTGCTCATCTACGGGCACATGCACTCACTCTGTTAAACTGTAGCTCAGCTATGAGCACATCTGGCATTTTTTCTTCTTTTGTTACCTCACATGTCTGCAATATAAATGGGCTATTTCATTACATTTTACATGAATTGTGGTTTTATGTGTACATATTTGTCAGGGACTTGTTTCCTGCTCATTTTGCAAAAAAAAAAAAATTGGTGTTGTGGGGGCTTGAACCATGAATGCCTGCTCTTTAACCAACATCTCTACCGCTACGCTATTGCTTCCTGGCTTTTTTTGCATATTTAGTTCTTATATGCTTTCCCACTGACTGCTAACTGTAGCTGCGCTACGGGCACGCCCGCGCAAATGAGCGCACTCATGGTTAAACATCTTTACAATTTAAAAAAAATATATAACATGTTCATTTATATATCTTTTATGTTTATAGTCTGTGGGGGCATGTGCTGTGTTGTGTTTATTCACATTTCCGTGGACTCTGTTGTGGGTGTTTACTTTGGGCACTTTTACACTTCTGGGGGCGTGTCCGCTTGCAGGGCTCGGCCTACGGACACGCCCCGTACTGTCTTACACGGACCGTGTTAGACTTAGGTGTGATTCAGCATGCTCTCATGAATATGCAAAGCATGCTGACATCACTCCGTTTAACTGCAGCCTCCGTGTAAGAGTTATAACTCTTACACGGAGGCTTCGTGAATCCTGGGGAGAGTGTTACCACAAAAGTGTAGAGTAACAGAGAAAAGGAAAGAAACAAGTAGAATGCCACCATGGAAGCATCAAAGAGAGAACACTATGAAGCAAATAAAGCAAGAAATATCACTGTCAGAACAATACAGAAAAGGGATCATATCATCAAAAATACTTAGAAAGATAGACATGGCAAAATAATGCTCAGTATCAAAATATACATGAATTTATTGTATACTATGGCCTGTAATTAACTAAAGATATCAACAAAAGCAGAAAAATGTAAAGGATATGTACATAAATATAAAGGCAAAGCACAAAATTAACAATTCCTTCATAAAATATATATTAAAAATAAAAATAATAAAAATAATAAAATTAAATAATAAAAATTATATTAAAAATAAAACTCAGTAAGGAATACTTCAGAAGACCAAAACATATATTGAAAACTAGGAAAAACACACTGATTCCACATGGCTGAATGAATGTCACAAAATAGTTTATTCCAAGGTAAAACAAGTAAGCGCTTTCACAGATATCATCCGCTTCATCAGACTAGAATGAGAAATGACATTGTAATACTTCCTTTTATACTTTCAAATAAGCCAATCAACTAGGCTGATAACTTAAATACGTAATTAACCTCTATAATGCTGGATTTCAGTTGAAAACTTTCTCATAGTGTATAATATTAACAAATTAAAATAGTGATGATACAAATAAGAATTATACTAAAATCTGTAGCATGTCAACAACAGATTGTTGCTAAGGTTATAAAATATAAAATTAGTAAATATTACTAAAAGTGTCACATTGCTAAAATGTGTATGGTTAATAAAATAAGAAAACAAGAAAGTAATACATGCTGATCATATGATATATAACAGCCTGTATATGCCAAGATTGTATATTCCCCCTCTGAAGAAGGTATGGGCCTCCTTGAAATTGACTTCATGTATAGATCTGTAGTTACGAGACTGCATACTTATTTGATGAACTCATCCTATCCTAACATAATGAAAGTTTAAATCATGATGAAAAGCAGTCTAAGATGACATCTTTGCTTAGTTTTGCAGAAGCATTTCAGTATTAAGCAGGAATGGAAATCAAACCAGAAGCTGATAAAAATTAGACAGCAACTGAATGTGCCAGAAAACAAAAAACAAAAAACAAACAAACAAAAAGAATAGACGAGTAAAAAGCAAAAACTAAGTAAAAATAAAAGAGAAAAAGTATTACACTGGACACAAAAAATGTAGGTTAGCGCTTTCGTTTATATAATACATAAACTTCTTCAGACAAAATTACATGGGAAATAAACATTTAAATAAACAATTAAGAAATGACATCATTTCCTATCCAAAGAAAAAAGTCGCAATAAAAGCCTCATTATCCACCAAAATAAAGGACATACCTCAATAAAAGAAAATCTCCAACTATAAAATAAATTACATAAGTCAAACCATCAAAATTATCTTGGCAATGCAAATGCTTAAAAATAATAAATATTTGCAAAAATAAGCAAAATCCAAAGTTAATACTCAAAGAACAATGTATACAAAAACATTAAAAGAGTTTTTATAGAAACACGATAAAAATTATCTACGTAAAGCCTTCAATTTCAAAACACTCATGATGGAAATAGTATCATTCAGTCCTGGCAAAGCCGAAGCATTCAACTTGAGTTGCCATAAAAGTTCTTTTTCCTCAAGTTGTAAGGAAGCCGGACCTCCCCTATTATTTTCGGCAACCTTTTCAATAATCAAAAAGCAAAATTCATGTGCAGGAAAAGATAAAATATGTCTAGCTAAAGCATTCATAGTATTTGCTTTAGTAATGGCATAACAATGTTCATAAATTCATTTTTTAAAGGCCCTATCGGTCTTGCCAACATAGAATGAAGGGCAATTTCGACATAATGCCAAATAAACCACCCCTCGTGTATTACAATTGTATTTGTACAATAAATAATATTTTTTACCATTTATCATAAACATATTGGTTACTAGTATGAACTTACACCAATGGCAGGATCCGCATTTAAACATCCCGCAATGCGGGCGATGACATTTATAATTAGCTGTTTCAAAAATTGCTTTCAAATTTCTACCTTTTTTAAAAGTTACAAGGGGTTGTTCCCCCACATATTTTCTTATTGCACTGTCCTCTACTAAAAAATACCAATTCTTACAAATAATAGCTTTCAGCAAAGGTGCATCTTTAGAAAAAGTGGTGATAAAACTCAAGTTACCAAAATCCCTGCTTTCATAATCAACCTGTTGTACTAAAGGAGTCAATATGTTAGATGAATTTAAAGTATCATTGGGGCACTCAGTACACTCATCTTCAGGTGAAATTTTGTAACCGAGGATTGGTTTAAAATAACCATGTGCCCTTTTAGATGAAACTTCAAAAATAAGTTCCTCTAATAAATTAACAGGGTAGCCTTGTTTCATAAACATATTTCTTAACAGACTGCACTTATCCAAGAAATCTTCCTCCAATGTTACCATCCTAGCCCTTACTAGCTGTCCTTTAACAACACCCCTCTTCTGATGAAAGGGGTGGCAGCTGGAAAAGTGGAGGAATGCATTTGAATAAGTGGGTTTTCGGAAAATCTTAGATGTAAATGAATGTAATACAAAATTCTTAGCTAAATTTACATCTAAAAATGAGATCTCATTTTCTTGAAAATCCCATGTAAAATTCAAAAAATTGGTAAAACTAGTCACCCTTTCAATAAACGATTCTGCAGAAAATCTGTCACCCTTCCAAAGAATAAAAATATTGTCCAAGTAAAGGGTGTACCAGGTGGCCCTTTCTTGGAACACAGGGTCTTTAAATAAAAATTGCCTTTCCCAAAATGCCATTACTGTATTGACAAAGGTTGCTCCACAAGGGGACCCCACGGCTACACCCGTTTGTTGTAAATAAAATTCAGACTCAAAGAGGAAATAATTGTTAACTAATACTAATTCCAATAAGTATATGACCAAGTCAATCTGATCTCCATTCATCTTCTGGTCTAACAAAAAATCCCTGACCCATTCACATCCTAAGTCTTGTGGTATACAAGTGTAAAGGTCACATACA
Source organism: Protopterus annectens (assembly GCF_019279795.1). NCBI lineage: Eukaryota > Metazoa > Chordata > Ceratodontiformes > Protopteridae > Protopterus > Protopterus annectens. The sequence goes on along the minus strand of NC_056732.1, from coordinate 1,130,264,195 downwards.
TCGATGGTAAACAAGTTGAAATCTCCATCAAAAGGAAAACCACTTAAAGCTTCCAAAAAAGCCCAAGAATCCTTGCAAATTTGTTTCTGATTTTTTAGTAAATCTTTTAGTTTGCAGTCAACGAATCTGGCGCACCCATAAGTGATAGACTGCCTGCCATCAATAATTGTTTATTTAAATGTTTATTTCCCATGTAATTTTGTCTGAAGAAGTTTATGTATTATATAAACAAAAGCGCTAACCTACATTTTTTGTGTCCAGTGTGATACTTTTTCTCTTTTATTTTTACTTAGTTTTTGCTTTGTACTCGTTTGTTCGTGGTTTCTATGGAGAATTGTATTGCCACTGGTTCACAATCGTTATTTGAAACTACAGGTTCACCATCCAGTAATAATGCTCATTCATCTGATTTTTAATCTGGTGGTTTTGGGAAGCTTACAGCGTTGATAGAACTATTGACTCAACGCGTTGACTCCTTGGCAAGCCAAGTTGCAGGAGTTTTGCCTTGTGAACCCGGAAGCGCTAGTAACGGCTCTCCAAGTGATTTACCGTAGCAGCCGGTGGCTGGTACTTCAAGGGTTGCCCCAGGATTGCAGGATCGGGGATTTTCAGCTTCAAATACCTCCAACTCTATTTCATTGCCTTGTCCTGGCATCCGGACTTCTTGTGGAAATGTTGCGAACGTTAATTCGACGTTGAATAATGAACGCGACAATCTTGTAAGTACTTTTTCAGTCTTGCCTTGCTTGAATAACTGGCTTAAAGAACCGGCAAGTTTTTTAAATAAGGCTACACCAGAAGCACAAGCAGGGCATTCTTGTGACAATGAGAATACTCTGATTAATAACCTAAACATTTTTGACATTAATTTATTTAAACTTAAAAAGCATCAAATAGAAATTCAGTACCTCACCGAATGTGTGAAAAGGACTTCGGCAGTGGCGTTTCCCCACTGGCATCATTTTAAATTCTGCATTCCACAAAGAACTTTTGAACTTATTTGACCAACAGGGGCTGGAATTCATTGAATGTTTGATTAAGAACTATCATAAGCAGATAGACTACTTACAAAATGAGTTGACAGGTTTGGACAATGAGATCAGGTCTGATAGAGAATTTCAAAGGTATAAATTTGGTTTCCTACGTATTTTCTCTAGCATTGATAGTGCTTTGAATAAAATCAGAGAGAATAAAATAAAGAAACTAAATAGGGATTCGCTAGCATATGATAAGGGGCTTGCTTATCCTTTACCTCCTTCTAACCATGTGGTTAATGTGAACGATAGTTTTAGTGTGGTTATTGATGCCTTTGGGGATGATTTTCATTCTGAACCGGATAATAACATTGCTGACCATAATGGTGTTGTTGCTATTAATAGAAACACTGCTTCTCCGGTCAGAAGAAGTGAAAGACTTGCTAATAGGAATGGCAACAGTAATTCTAGCTCTAATTCTAATCAACAGCAGGTTTTTCAGAATCAGAGGAAAGTGAACAATGCGGGGCAACAACGTGCCCCTCGTTTTCAGAATCAAAGGAAAAAGAAATTTTAGAACAGGAAGAAGAGATAACTCCTCTGGTTCTTGGCTCTGACCCTATTGTTGAAATTGCTAATGTAGAAGACTGTGTGACTATTATAACAAATGCCACTAAGGACTTTAAAATTTTTGACAATTCTTCATTTAAACCTGACCCATTGCTTGTTGATATTCTTGCAAAAGGTCTTTCCTTTGTTCCTGCATTCAGGAGCGATATTGCTAGATCTTTGATCGATTTAAAGTTTTTTACTAGGAAATTGAATTTGAATGTGATGCTTGCTAATAATTCCAGCCTCACAAGGGATTTTAAAGTGGCTAGTATTTTTAACCCATCCTTACATCCTTCTATTTCACTATTTGAAAAAATATGTGAGAATGATTTTAGACGTTTGTTAAACGCACGGCATCCATCTAATTATTTGGATGAGAATCTTACTAACAGTGAAAAAGATGCTTTAAATAGTTTAAAGTTTGCTAATATCCGAATCTGTAAACCAGATAAGGGGGGTGGATTGGTCTTTATGGATAAAGCTGATTATACTACTGATATGTTAACTTTATTGGATAGTGCAGCTTATTTGAGGGTTTCCCTCAATGAAATCAATGGGGCCTATCATAAATTTAAAGGTTTTTATTAATGACTTATTTATTGAAGGCCGTATAGACATTGATTTATTCAATTTTCTTACCATAGCACACACAATTATTCCTATATTATTTGGGCTGCCAAAAGTGCATAAGAACTTGAATAAACCCCCTTTTCACCCCATTATTGATGGCAGGCAGTCTATCACTTATGGGTGCGCCAGATTCATTGACTGCAAACTAAAAGATTTACTAAAAAATCAGAAACAAATTTGCAAGGATTTTTGGGCTTTTTTGGAAGCTTTAAATGGTTTTCCTTTTGATGGAGATTTCAACTTTTTTACCATCGATGTATGTGACCTTTACACTTGTATACCACAAGACTTAGGATGTGAATGGGTCAGGGATTTTTTGTTAGACCAGAAGATGGATGGAGATCAGATTGACTTGGTCATATACTTATTGGAATTAGTATTAGCTAACAATTATTTCCTCTTTGAGTCTGAATTTTATTTACAATAAACGGGTGTAGCCATGGAGTCCCCTTGTGGATTAACCTTTGCCAATACAGTAATGGCATTTTGGGAAAGGCAATTTTTATTTAAAGACCCTGTGTTCCAAGAAAAGGCCGCCTGGTACACCCTTTACTTGGACGATATTTTTATTCTTTGGAAGGGTGACAGATTTTCTGCAGAATCTTTTATTGAAAGGGTGACTAGTTTTACCAATTTTTTGAATTTTACATGGGATTTTCAAGAAAATGAGATCTCATTTTTAGATGTAAATTTAGCTAAGAATTTTGTATTACATTCATTTACATCTAAGATTTTCCGAAAACCCACTTATTCAAATGCATTCCTCCACTTTTCCAGCTGCCACCCCTTTCATCAGAAGAGGGGTGTTGTTAAAGGACAGCTAGTAAGGGCGGCTAGGATGGTAACATTGGAGGAAGATTTCTTGGATAAGTGCAGTCTGTTAAGAAATATGTTTATGAAACAAGGCTACCCTGTTAATTTATTAGAGGAACTTATTTTTGAAGTTTCATCTAAAAGGGCACATGGTTATTTTAAACCATTCCTCGGTTACAAAATTTCACCTGAAGATGAGTGTACTGAGTGCCCCAATGATACTTTAAATTCATCTAATATATTGACTCCTTTAGTACAACAGGTTGATTATGAAAGCAGGGATTTTGGTAACTTGAGTTTTATCACCACTTTTTCTAAAGATGCACCTTTGTTGAAAGCTATTATTTGTAAGAATTGGTATTTTTTAGTAGAGGACAGTGCAATAAGAAAATATGTGGGGGAACAACCCCTTGTAACTTTTAAAAAAGGTAGAAATTTGAAAGCTATTTTTGAAACAGCTAATTATAAATGTCATCGCCCGCATTGCGGGATGTTTAAATGCGGATCCTGCCATTGGTGTAAGTTCATACTAGTAACCAATATGTTTATGATAAATGGTAAAAAATATTATTTATTGGACAAATACAATTGTAATATAAGAGGGGTGGTTTATTTGGCATTATGTCAAAATTGCCCTTCATTCTATGTTGGCAAGACCGATAGGGCCTTTAAAAAACAAATTTATGAGCATTGTTATGCCATTACTAAAACAAATGCTACGAATGCTTTAGCTAGACATATTTTGTCTTTTTCTGCACATGAATTTTGCTTTTTGATTATTGAAAAGGTTGCCGAAAATAATAGGGGAGGTCCGGCTTCCTTACAACTTGAGGAAAAAGAACTTTTATGGCAACTCAAGTTGAATGCTTTGGCTTTGCCAGGACTGAATGACACTATTTCCATCATGAGTGTTTTGAAATTGAAGGCTTTACATAGATAATTTTTATCGTGTTTCTATAAAAACTCTTTTAATGTTTTTGTTTACATTGTTCTTTGAGTATTAACTTTGGATTTTGCTTATTTTTGCATATATTTATTATTTTTAAGCATTTGCATTGCCAAGATAATTTTGATGGTTTGACTTATGTAATTTATTTTGTAGTTGGAGATTTTCTTTTATTGAGGTATGTCCTTTATTTTGGTGGATAATGAGGCTTTTATTGTGACTTTTTTCTTTGGATAGGAAATGATGTCATTTCTTAATTGTTTATTTAAATGTTTATTCCCCATGTAATTTTGTCTGAAGAAGTTTATGTATTATATAAATGAAAGCGCTAACCTACATTTTTTGTGTCCAGTGTGATACTTTTTCTCTTTTAAACGAAAAGAATAGGGTTAGAAGTATCAGATGAGAATGAAAAAAAAAAAGAATTGAAAAATCCATAAATGTAGTAGAAAGTATAGAAATCTCACGGAATAACCATATGTTAACCAAGATTTGATGGTAGAATGGTTAAGGAGAATGGTTAAAGGCAGGTGATTTGAAACCAAAAGATGAAAGGCTAATAATGGTGGTCCAGGTTAGTGGACTATGTACACATTGGTATACAATATCTGTTGAAAATGTGAGAGAAGCAGACAAATTCAGGTGCTACAAAACAAAAATGGAAACATTCACACATCTTGTTGCTTGTTGTGATGCACTCATGGCAAAAGGCCTGTATACTGAAAGATGCAATAATGGGGTAAGACTATTGCACTGAGCATTGTGATAAAAGTGCCTTAGAAGCATTTGAAACATGAACTGCAAAGGACTATAGAGAATGATGACATTTATATCATGTGAAATTACCATAACCAATGGTTTAAAAAAATGGATGTCTCAATATCAGCTATAGGAGTCCATGAAAATGACGCAAGTAGCATTGATCATTGAAATTGCTACACTTAGTGATTATAATGTCTTCCATACAGAAAGACAAAGCATCATATAATCCCAGGATTTGCAAGCAAAAATATTAGCAGTTTGGAAGAAAGATACCAAGACAGATCCAATAATAAGAGTATCAACAGGTCTAATAAAAAGGAATTTATAGTCACTCTTAAATAATTTAAAAATACATGTAACCCCTTCTGAAATACAAAAGTAGGCATTTCTGGTTACATTTTCGGGGCTGAGAAGAGTACTCTTAGCTTATACCAAACACTGAAGCAATACTAATTTCATTATCTTTAATTGTATCCTGACTTATGAATTGTGCCCATTCCCATAATGCCATTAGAAATCCAAAACACTTGGAGAAATTAAACTAAGAGATCACCTTTCTTGAAGAGTGGTAAAAACGCAGATTATTTCAAAACAGTTGGCCACAGTATCTTCCAAATTTCCTGTCTGAGTTTTGTAAACATTTTAACAGTTGCATGGGAGAGCAGTGATACTTCATTAAGAATTCCGGGTCTATATTAAATCAGCAAAGACTTAAAAAGTGAATGCTGATTTATCGACCCCATGTTAGCAAAATCTTACAATTCCGAACACTCAGAACAGCGATTTTTTTCCCTGGGGAAAAAAATCACTGTTCAACAAAAATAAATAAATACATAAAAACTTCAAAACATTACATAAAGTGGGAAGCTATGCCCCCCATACCCCCCTACTTAAATATACCAATTCCAAGATCGCACTACAGTGAGGAAAACAGCAAAGTAACGGAGGCAGCCAAGCGGTTTCTTTCCCAGGGAAAGAAATTGCTTAAATGCCAGTTCGCTATTTTGCTGTTTCATGCTTTCAAGTTCAATCAAGATGCATTTGAAGGATTATGTCTCAAATTATATAATAGGAACCCCAAATTCCATCAATTCTTTGTGCTTTTATCCTTTGTATAGCTTACAGTTTTGCATCACCATCCCCTTTCAGCATCTTAGGTTACTTAACGTATGGTATACATTCAAATAGTTGATAATCTGTTTGACCTTTACAGTATAATGACTCAGTGTATTATTTACATGTTTCCATAGTCTTTTCAACTTTTTTCATTGATTGTTCTGCATTATGTTTTACATTCTGGTTTGAGACTGTAGTGTTTTTGTAGCTCCCATAGTTTAAGAAACAACTCCTCATTTCTTCCTGTGGCATGTTATGTTTCTATCTCCTTGCAAGCATCATAGTAGGACTTACCTTTGTCTCATCTTGCATTATGTTTGGAGTCCTGGTTAACTTCCATGACTATCCCTCTATCTCATCTTGCTTTAGGTTTTCTGCATTTCTTAGCAATATTTAAGGTCTCATTGGCCCCATATTTTGTATGTCTTCCCATTGCTCTTCTTATATTTTCCATTTTCCATTTATTTCTAATGTAGCAAACTGATTTTGCTGAGAGTCTATGAACTCTGGTGATATATTTTCAAGATCATGCTTTACTTCAGACAGAGTTCTAACTCCCTGACACAGTAAGCTTTGCTTTCCCTTCAGACAACACATTTACTTTATATTTTTCCTATTCTAAATCTTGTTCTTATAGCCTATAACCAACTTAGAAATATATCTAAATTGTTAACAGAACCCCAAATTATATCTAACTATTCCAAAATCCAAAGTACAGTTAACCTTATTTCACCTCTAACAAAGTTTCCCCTCTTAATAAGTATAACATTAATCCTCTTTTATTACATAGCTCTGAGTAAGTTCAACAGGTTAAAACCTTTTTCAGCATCTTCCCAGACACATCATTCTCCAAATTTGTAAAACCTAATATTCATTGGCCTGAATTTAAATCTGAGCTCACTTGTCTTTAAATTAGCAAAGTCACTTACTTAAAAAAGAGACACAGACAAAAGGAACTTTAACTTAAACTCCAACAAATGGAAAAATGCCGTAGCAAAAATGTTGATCTTATTTCTCTTTTTTTTTTTCCCAAGTAACTCTATATGTCCACAAATAAAATACCATAGGGAAGCCAAGAACAAATGGATGACCAGGTAGGCTGCCTTAATAAAGGTACGGTGGGATGTCGGTGAAGAAGCTGGGCTACCGGTAAAGCCTTGAGAAAGGCTGTGCATACCCAAGCACTTGTGGTTGAAGGCTGAGTAAAACCTTTAGAAAGGCTTCGTATATAGGTCGTAGTTCCAGCTGGTCAGGTCGCCTGGTGAAAAGAACCGCTGGTGTGGCAGCTAGAAATCAAAGATGAAACACACAGAAAAAACAGGCAAAACAACGTAAATGTAGCTCGGCTAAGGAACTCTGCTCGCCATGGTAGCAAAAAATCAAAGTAGTAGAAGTTCAGATTCTAGAAGGTTGTACTTTATTGAAGTAAAAAGTACTATAAGTACAACCACCATGAAAGCATAGTTCCTTACTGAAAAGAGTGATCCTGAGGATTTCCTTTTATAAGAGTACCTGGGAGTGTGTCAGTGGGAGCCACTCAAGTATGGGTGAAAAAACCTTTATTGTGATTGGGCAAGAAAACTTGACATCACACCTTACAATCTGATATGTTAGATACCCTGAGCCAGCTCATACATGGTTAATAGAATCACTCTAAACCTACAATAGTGAAGTGTTTTAGCTAATTTTAGCTAATCTCTGAAGCATTTCATAGCATAAATACTTAATTTATTTTTACCTTGCTCGCAAAGTGTGGATCCCCTCTTGACTTTATCAAATGTTAAAATATTTTTTGACCCTTTATTCAGATCCTTTAATCTGATAATAAATAAACACATTTCAACCTCTACATTTATTTAAAATGGAGTAAATAATGGATGCCCTCTCTCTGCATATTAATTTAGTGCTTGCATAAGAATCTTATTTCATATCATAAATCAAATCACCTATCTATTTTTCTCCCAACTTGTATAATTTCAAGATCCCTTATACAGCATTTGCAGATGTTTCTATTTACTTGACTTGCCCACATTCATTCTTAAAATTCTTGAGGCTATCCAGAAACACTCATACGTTGGGAGGCGCAGTGGTGCAGTGGTTAATGTTGTCACCTCACAGCAAGAAGTTCTCTGGTTTGATTCTTGGCTGGGGTGCCTTCTGTGTGGAGTTTGCATGTTCTCCCTGTGTTCATGTGGGTTTCCTCCAGGTACTCTGGTTTTCTCCCACATTCCAAAGACATGCATCTGGAGCATTTCTCCCCGGGCCCCTGCTGAAAACAGGCTCTGTGGAACCTACTCGGACTTTCCTGGTCAACAAATGATAAATAAATATGCTAAACTCACAAAAATCATTATTATTCTCCATAGTAGCCAAAAACAGTCACCCTCTTGACCTTCCTAATTTTAAGGGCTTAAACATCAGGAATTAATTTATATTTTTCTTATTATTTATTTACAAAACTAGTATATATATATATATATATATATATATATATATATATATATATATATATATTTATATGGGTTTACTTCATAATAACGAAAGACCAGAAGAATGAAATGGAGAACACCGAGATGAAAACAACGAAACCCCAGAACACCGAAAAACACGTAAGCTTACACCCTACACAAATGATAGGCAGGGGGGCAAGCCCCCCTGCACTCCCTACGTGGGGGGCTGCAACTCTACACCCCCCTACTTTAATATTCTAACTCCAAGATCGCACAGATACAGAAGGCAAACACACACCCACACAGTACAGTCCCTCACACACGCACACACACACACACACACACACACACAGACACACACACACACACACACACACACACACCACAGTCACAACACACACTTACACACAGCATTTCCTTTCACAAATGCACTCAAACACACACACACACACACACAATTACCTATGGCAGAACACAAAAAGCACTAATTCAATCTCCCGTATCATCGGGATTTTGAATTTTGCGCTTTTCGGTGTTCTGCAGTTTCGTTGTTTTCGTCTCTGCATTCTGGATTTCGATCTTCTGGTCTTTTGTCTAACTCAAGTAGACACATACATATATATATATATATATATATATATAATATATATGTACATATATATTATATATATATATATATATATATATATATATATATATATATATATATATATATATATATATATATATATATATATATATATATACATGCACACACACACACACACACACACACACACACACACACACACACGCACACACACACATATATATATATATATATATATATATATATATATATATATATATATAATGGCAAAATGTTTTCCGGACAATACAAGATGAGAGTCGATGTACTTTTCCTTCCTATCTAAAGTAGCAGTTATTAAGTAGCAGTTATAAAGATGAACATCTCCCGAGATATCTGTTTTTAATTACATCTATCAATCCCATTGCTAAAAATATAATCTTATTCACACTCAACTCACCAAATTAATTTTGCATCCAAAATCTACCCAAATATCATATAATAAACTGACATGCAACAAAAACAGGTGGCATGAGTTTCTCAGACTTTTACATTTATCACTTAATCAATAGAAATTCTCACCTCTTAAAATGATCCATTTCAGTTCTAGTACCAATCAATGGAGTCCAGCTTGGCTGACCATTTGGCACAAATCTACCAAAATATTCACATGTAACCCTCAAGCCATTTCTTTCTTACTCTCCAGTGATATTATCAAGTTTAAAATAGGTAAAACTCTTAAAGTCATATTTATCACTTTCAGAAGCTGTTACAACTTTTACATCTTGAAAACATGACTATATGTCTTTAATCTATTCATAATAATCCCAACATTTTAATAAAAAATCCCAGTAGACTCATCTAGCTTCCCTCTAATAAAACATTGCTTACTTTGAGACTTGGTCAGCTATGAATTCAACTCACTTACAAATCTATTGCTTCATCTAAATCATTCCAATGGTTACTAGTCCACTCTTAATACAATATACATAACCCTAGATTACAAAAAAAATATCTTTAATCATGAACAATACACTCAGATTAATTGCTATCACCAATTAATACAAGTGTTACTGTCACTAAAATCTATGTCATTGCTTATCAAACCTTCTTAAAAATAAAATTCCAAAATGCAGACTTGTTTAGTTCTTTTTGGCAAAATCAAATGTATTCCTAGAAGATACAGACCTTCTTAATCAGCTCCAAACTCTTAATACCAAACACATTTCTTTTAAAACAATTTACTATACTCAATTTATGATTCAGAATGTTTACCACAACTAACTAAAAGTTTCTCTTTTCAGTCCTTCACTATCCAGTAACTGCTCCACGTCACTCTTCAGATTCTGACATTATAGGATTTTTTGAACTGCAGAAACAGACCTTCTTAATCAGCTCATAGCTCTTAATATTAAATGCATTCCTTTAAAAAATTACTATACACAGTTCATGATTAACAAAAATGCTTGCCAGACTTCCAAAATGTCTGCGCATTGATCAATAGCTTAATTTCAGCTCTCCCAGTGTGAAAAAAGAAACTGAAAAATAAGGGTTAGGAACTCTGCCAGTTTTAATGAATTCAGCTACTGGATACCAGCAAAGAGGAAACTCAGAGAGCCTGAAAGGAAATCAACTAGAAAAGGCAAAGTGAAAACATTAATTGGGTGGAATCGTTCAGCTATTTTACTTAAAGCAGTTCAAGCTCCAGCTTTGGTGCAAGACATGGTTTTCATTAATCTAGGGAACAAAAATAAATCAAATAAGCTTACAGATGATTAAGATAAACGAAACACTGAAGGACTGTATTATCTCAAATAACAAAAGGCTGAAAAATGAAAGAGGTTTTAAACAACTATTTAAATAAACTGATAAAACTACAAAAATCAAAGGTCAAAATGAAGAAAAGGCTGTCTTGGGTATGAGATTGCTCAAGAAGAGGTGTTTTCAAAAATGGTAGCATTAGAGGACATAGCGTTTCTGGAAACCTGAGCTTTTTTGCTGTGCTGGAGAAAGTGGAAGGGACAGATTTTATTAATTTTATGAAAGCAAAAATAAGCAACAGGATTGGTATTCTAAAGTAAGATTTGTTACAGAAAAGGCACACCATGTGTATGCTTCAATCTTAGAAATAAAAAAGCAGCCAAGACCTCTATTAATAAAGATATAATCCTACCACCAGAAAGAGTTGATCTTGACAAAACTGCAGCAGAAGGGTAAAGTATTAAAAGGTGGAACCAGCAGAGTATTTTTTGAAAATGATTATTCACTGTACACCAGGCAGAAGAGAAGAAAATTTATTCTAGCAATCGGGGAATGTCAAAAAGCAGGTGTGAGATTCAAACTGCTATATCCAGATGTCTTCAGAATATTTTTTCCTGGAAGATCAAAGTAATTTTTACATGCAGAACAGACTAAAAAGAAAACACAAAAGTTTGTTCAACAAAAAGTGAGATATCAAGTAGAAAAGGACACTGCTTCTCATTCTTCTGATAATAAAGCTCATAGAGATATTTTGCCGGTTAAATCCTTTCCAGTGTTCCAAAGTAAATGTTTGAGAGACAGAGGAAAAAGCACTGGAGTAGACTGGAAGAATTAGGAGTACTTTGGAATTGAAACAGAGTCTGGAGTCAGGAGATGGAGGAAAACTGGAAGAAGACCAGCAGCATGGAAATTACTGAATAAATGTGAGATTACAAAATATCAATCACATTTATGAAATATGGTTGCAGAAGACAAAAGTGGAAAGAATGCACTTTTATTGACATTATTGTGAAGGAGGGCAAGGCATTTTCCCATCCTCATGTCATTAATGTTTGGAAAGACACTAAGGGGAAGGGAGGATGCAGATAAAATGTAACTGTATGTAAAACAGTTTCTGTTCTTCACCATATTTCTATAAACAGTTTTCTTGATATAAATTGCATGTTTTATAGTAAAGCATTTTTTCCAGATATTGAGATATGTGATAATAATGATAAAGCAAACAGATGCCTTTTTATTCTTTCTTGTTTTTACGTATTAAGAAATATAGACATTACAATCCAAAAAGAGAAAAAAAAAGTATGGATAAAAGCATGTTTAAGTTAACAGGGCTGGTGGGGGGATGTAAAAGTACACAGATCATAATATTTATTTATTTACGTTTGTTGACCGGGAATGTCCGACTGGACGTAGGTCCATTTTCAGCGGAGACCCGGGGAGAAAAGCTCCACAAATTAAAATATTACAGACAAAGTTACAGATGAAGAATCCTAGCAATTAAAATATTACAAACATAGTTACAGATGAAGAACATTGTACATTCAGTAGATAACTAGCATCGGTTCTATCCACAAAGTCATAGCAGATATAACAATTATTACAATAAGAAGTTACTGCCATATAATAAGTAGATAGGCATGAAAGTATCAGAGCTTGCTGCAATCAAAGGTAGTTTGTGGGGTGGAAGAGAGGTAGAGGGTAGATGGAGTGGGAGAAGTTAGAGGGGAGAGTTACAAGGGCATAGCCAGCATGTTTTTAGGTGCGCTTTAAGTAAAGTTTTGAAGTGGGTGCATGATGGTAGAGAGGTTATTGTCGGGGGGAGGGTGTTCCATAATTTGGCTATAGCGCTGGAGAATAATCCTTCTCCAGCAGTGTTATTGGCTCTAATAACCTGTAATTGATTTTTGTTGCTGGATCATAGTGGTCTGGTGATGAGATAGGGTTGGAGTAGATACTGGAGGGATGGGACCTTTAGTGGTTGGTTAACCAGTTTGTGGGCAAGTGTGAGTTGATACCATTGTAGGAGGTGAGGGAGTTATAGCCACCTTAGTTCAGTAAATGAGAGACAGTGGTGATGGCGGTAGGATGCCCCGATGGTGAATTTGGTGATTTTGTTGTAGCAGGTCTCGAGTTTATTTGGATTGCATTGCCTTAGGTTGGTGTATATTGGAGAGGCATAAAGTAGGGTGGAGATAAGGTACTTATTTCTGTATAAGGCTCCTAGTTTTTGGTGGACTTTGTTTATGGTCATGGATATGTGAATGTCATATTTGAGACTGTTGTCTATTTCAACTCCTAGCAATTTGGAGTGATCTTTTGGGTGGATAGTGGTGTTGGCTTTTGCTGTGATGTAAAAGTGAGAGTTGTTTTGAGTATGTTTGGTATCTAGAACTTCTTACTTTTGAGTATGTTTGGTATGTAGAACTTCTTACTTTTGCACAGGTAATTATGTAAAAGTCTGGATTAAGACCCTCGGCTTAATATAATAACAACGTATAATAATATTGCTAGATTTGCTACAGGCTCTCCTTTCAGAACTCATCACTGTCTGAATCTAAAACAACTAGGCTGGCTAGAATTCCTTAACCAGCTTCAATTTCACCAGCTTGCTATAGCCCATAAGACCATGTATCAACCCAGCAACACTCCAATACTCTCTAGCCTCATTACCCCTTATAATAATCTTAAGAACTTACACTTCTCAAACAAACTGCTGATCAATACGTACAGATCCAACAACTCAGCAGGTGACCCCCTGTTTAACACTGTTGGAAAACTATGGAATCTACTACCCACTGAACTCACAACTCAGACTTCTCTCTCACTTTTTAAAAAGAATCTAAAACTATTTCTCAATACACACTGGCTATGCTCCTGTACTAACCCTGACTAACTTTTTTCCTTTATACTAATAATCACTCTACATCTTTATAATCTTACCCTTAAAGAATCAATATACCATGTTATTGCAAATACAATTTATGTATATATGTATACTGTACCCTCTCTTGTACATTACCCTTTGCTGCTTGCTGTTCATGTTATGCTCACTATGAGTATTGTATTTTGTACTTTTTAATAACTAATGTTTTTATGTAACAATAGCTGTTTTATTTTAGTTTGGTCTGTTATGACTTTTATACTAATTTTGTATGTGTCTTGGAGCTTTTCTCCCCAGGTCTCTACTGACAATTGCCATGTATCCAGCTAGACTAGCCCAGTCAACAAATGTAAAATAAATAAATAAATAAAATAAAATAAATAAGTTTTAAGTGGAAACAACTAAATAAGAGAATAATGAATGTAATGAAACATTTTTCTTCAGCAATAAATGTTCACATGTCATTAGAAGTTTGTGGCTGAATGCTACATTTTTATTTTAAGTTTCCATGAAGACAAGCTGATTAGAGGGTAATAAAAAGTCAGAATACTGGTTTCTTTAAGACTAAATGTTGATGTTTTCTGAAAGCACGTAAGCTGTTTTTTCACGAGTGGGAAGGCAATAAAGATAAAAAAGAACAGAAAGTAATTAGTGAAAGTAGGAGCACAGGCAATAAATACTATTAATTAATTAATTAATTAATTAATTAATCAATTTATGTATTGGCATTTGTTTAGTAGGAAAGTCTGACTGGGAACAGGTGCCCTTTTTCAACAGTGAACTGGGGAGAAAAGCTCCAAGTCATATTTATTGTGATGAATATTCACAAAACATTTTACAAAGCAGTTTCAGAGAATACATAGCATAATAGTCAATATTGTAAAATTAGTATTGATATCTAGAGAAATTAAATTTACAAGTCTTGTACTGAGACATTACAGATAAAAGAGTGGAACATAAGATAAGTAGGAGTAATTTAAGAAATACAATATATTGAGGTATTAGAGGAGATAAGCAAGTTTGAGTGTTAACAGAGAAGTTGTAATGGAATAGTAATTTTCTTGTGCTAATTAGAGGTAGGCATAGCTTAAAAAGTACAATAAGGTGAGGTATTGGAAGGGGATAAGCAGATTAAGCGAGTTAATGGCTTAAATGGCGGTATTAGAAAGGTGATAAAGGGTGTTAGGGAATTATGTCCCAGATAAGGATCAGATACAAAGCCAGGAGGCAGAGAGGAAGTCTTTTATTAATGGTTTAAAAAGATGAACAAAAAAAAAAGATGAAAAGATAGACCGGAATGATATAAGAATTTTATTCCAAGCTCTAGCTACATTATTGGCATAGAGCCTGACCCCAGCAGGCTTTTGTGGTTTGTGGATGGTAAGCAATATTTATTGCCTTTCCCATATCCATCCTACTCAATAGAACCATTAAAGACGGCATCATTCCAGACATCTGGAAAATCTCCCACATCATTCCCCTACATAAAGGTGGTAAATCCAACGACTACTCTAATTACAGACCAATAGCTCTCCTATCACCCTTAGCTAAAGTCATGGAAAAATGCATTCACCATCAGTTACTCAACCACCTAACTAAACACAATATTCTGGCTACATGCCAGCATGGCTTTAGACCATTTCATAGCACTACCACTGCTCTACTATCTTTCACTGACACCATTAATAAGAACCGTAATAACAACATCCTCTCTTCTGCTCTCTTCATCGACCTTTCAAAGGCTTTTGATATGGTTAATCATCCCCTACTTATTAATACTCTTGAACTTCTTGCTCTAAATCCCCAGTTATACAATGGTTCAAGTCCTACCTTAACAATAGGCAACAGGCAGTTCTCTGGGAAAATAAACTATCATCCCTCCTACCAGTCACCCTTGGAGTCCACCAGGGCTCCATTTTAGGACCTCTTCTCTTTTCTTTATTCATCAACAACCTTCACATAGCAGTCCCTGAAGCTACCTGCATTCAATATGCCGATGATTCCACACTTATATGTTCTGCTAACTCCACATCTGAACTACTCTATCTAACTCAAAAAGTATTTAACTTAGTAGAAGACTGGTTCCTAAAATGCTGCCTTCTTTTGAATGCCAAAAAAACCAAGCTTCTGCTCTTTGCACCCACCAGTAGGTCCTCTCCTATTGATTTCTCTATTATATCTAACAACAGTACCCTTATCTCTCCCGAACAAACTACCAAACTATTAGGAGTCACAATTGATAACAACCTTAACTTTGATATGCATATAAATAACACCATTCAAGCAGTGAACAGAAAAATTGGCTCCTTATACAGAATCAAACCCTTCCTAACTCCTCTAGCTAGAACCACCATTGCCCACTCTCACTTAATCTCAACTCTTCTCTATGCTTCTCCTATTTATACTAATCTAAAAAAAAAGAATCTTCTCAAACTATCTTACTCCTATAACAATATTGCCAGGTTTGCCACTGGCAATGCATTGCAAACACACCACTGTCTGAATCTTAAGCAGCTTGACTGGCTTGAACTCCCTAACATGCTAACTTTTTCCCAACTCACCATTGCTCACAAAATCTTTTACCAACCTAATAATACTCCAATTCTCACTAACCTCATTACCCCGTATAATAATCTGACTTCTCTACACTCTTCAGGTAAATTACTTGCTAGTATAAGTAAGTCCAATAACCTGTCAGGCGACAGCATTTTCTCCAATACTGTTGGGAAACACTGGAACCTTCTACCTACTAATCTAACTCTACTTCCATCACTGTCACTCTTTAAGCAAAAACTCAAAATTCACCTAAAATCACACTGGTTATGTCCCTGCACTAACACCGATTAATTAATTATTTAATCAATCAATTAATTGATTGATTAATTAATTAATTAATTAACCATCTTTTCTTTTTACTACCTATGGTTCTACATCTCACTCTACATACCCTCTGTATGCTAATATCTGGTCTCCGAAAACTTATAACCACAAGTGTTTATGTTAACCATCAATGAACTATAGTGTATCTCGCTTATCAAACAATCTCACAACTGTGATATTATTGACCTACTTGTATTTTTACTTTAATATGCCTTCTTTTGATTGTATATAACTCTTACTATTTTTTCTGTACCTGTACTTGTTTTTGTTATATAATTGCATAATACTGTTTATACTATGTTGGAGCTTTTCTCCCCGGGCCTCTACTGAAAATGGAAATATATCCAGTTAGACTAGCCCGGTCAACAAATGTAAAATAAAATAAAAATAAATAAAATTATTTGACTAAAAACTATACGGACATAAGTCCTTTCTCTCACAAAAGGCAAGAGTCACTCTTGCACAAAGCCACCTCCTCTCAACTCTATTATACGCAGCACTCATCTTTACCCAAATCAGACAATGTGACCTAGACAAACTATAGTCATGCTGCAATAAAATAGTCAAGTTTGCAACTAACTCAACCTATAGAACCCATCACTGTGCTGTACCAAAACAACTAAAATGGCTTGAGCTACCACAGCTACTTAACTATTACCAGCTGGGCACAGCCTACAATATTCTCAAATATTCTGAAAATAAACCCTCATTATCCAACCTACTTACTGTCTATACTGCAAACCGGTACCTAAGATCCAGTGAAAAATCTCTCCTCTTCATCACCAAGGCTAACAATAATGCAGGAAAAGCGCTCTACTCCCACACCATTGCCAGAAATTGGAACTCTCTACCCCTATCCGTGTCCACTGCCCCCTCCACATCCATATTCAAAAACTCCCTCAAATTGAACCTTCTTAGTACCTGGTTATGCCCTTGTATCACATAACCCTACCCATACTACTATTAACTCCCCAAACCCCTATCTGATCGCATGCTGGGTCTCTGATCCCCTGTAGGCTTGGTCATCTGAAAGGGTACTTTTAACTGTAGAATCTTACTTGATATATTTTCTTCTCTTACCAATGTATAACTGACATTGTCTTTTTACCCATGTTCTATATCTTCTTTTACAGGGAGTGTTTTATTAATTTCTTGTTATATTACTATGCTCAGCATATATGATAAAACCTGTTTTGTGTATTATGCTGGATGTACTGTAACTGACATTGTCTTTTACCTATGTTCTATATCTTCTTTTACTTGGAGTGTTTTTATTAATTTCTTGTTATATTACTATGCTCAGCATACATGATGCAACCTGTTTTGTGTATTATGCTGGATGTACTGTATTTGTATAACTTGATGCTGGAGCTTTTCTCCCCTGGCCCCCGCTGAAAATGGACCTGGTCCAGTCGGAATTTCCCAGTTAACAAATGTAACATAAATAAATAAATAAATAAATAAATAGATTTGGAAGATAGTATTGGGGTAGGGGTCTAATTGCTGGACAGGAAGATGAGGTGTGGATGAATTTATGAGTTAAAGTGAGTTGAATATAATATATATGGTAAGGAAGCTCGAGCCATGTAAGTATTTTTAGTGCAGAACAGCGGTGGGTCCAGTAAAGTTTGTTGCAAATGAATTTGGTACTGTTGAAGTATAGAACTAAGTGAGGCTTGTAGGTTGGTCATGATAGGGGCTCCACGGTGGTAGCTAGCGTTACTTTGGCAGAATTGGTAAGGAATTTCTTTACTCTGTGTAGGGTGCCTAGTTCTTGATAGGTTTTCTTGATGCTGTTGTGGATATGTAAATCAAATTTAAATTGTCATAGATTGTCATGCCAAGTAGTTTTGTATGTGGGGTAACTTAATCATGGTATTATTTAAGGAAGAGATTTTAAAGTTTTTTTTTCCCCATGGGAATAGGCTTTTGGAAGGAGAACCTTATCATTAGGTCATATAATGCCTGGGGCTACAGTTGTCTATCTAGGACAATTGTTCCTAATAGGTGGGTTAAACTTTATTATTTGAAGTTCTGTGTGTTTGCATCAAATTAACAGGTTATGAGAGTGTTTTGGGCATGTTGTTTGAAGGTTTGCATTAAAACAAAAAGTCTTTCAAAATTTGATATAGTTTCAAATAGAGATCTCACAAAAGCTAGAAATAGACAATTAAAACATTATCATACATAATGGTGAGAATAATGACTTCTAATCATAATGGCAAGACTTTCCTTATTATCATCCCTGGTATAGACAAAAAGGAAAGATCATTGAGTTATATAAAGAAATGCAGATTGCAAATAGTAATGCTACAGAAGACACATTTTGAAAGACTGGAGCATGTGAATTTGAGAAAGAAAGGATTTAAGGATGGATATTCAGCAAAAATTCAAGGACTAAGGAGAAGAGGAGTACTTCTGTTAACTGTTAGAGGACCTCCAATACAGAAAAAAGAGGGGGAAAAGGTAATAATGGAAGAGTTGTGATAAGAGGCTAGCATGTATTTATCCTCCACCTAATACTACTATTATGGAGCTTAAGAACATTTTATGAGAAATAATCAGCTTTCAATATGTAACATTACTTACAGTTAAAGATTGGAATTTTATTTGTACAAGGATTATGCATATGTGAGCCTAGAAGGGAAAAATAACAGAACAGTGTATATTTCTGAAGAAATGTATAAGATGTGAATTCAGTAGAAGGAACTTTACATATTATTCCCCACAGTACAATAACTGGACCGGACTACATGGAAATTATATTTCAGGGGAACACGTACATTTAATTGACAGTTTTGCCACACATACAGTAACTATTTCAGATCATGCGCCAACAACAACATAGATAAAAATCCAGGGTAATAAAGTAAAAATTAGACACTGGGACTTTCCAACCTACCTGTTAAAAAAGAGGAATTTAAGGAATGAGTGGTCAAATTATTTGGGAGTTATTAAGGATGATACAAAGTACTTTAGAAGTCATAGATAAATGGAATAAAATGAAACTGGACTATAAAAAACAGGGTAGAAATAAAAGAAAAAAAATTGTTAAGAAGAAGCACAAATGATTTAGAGGGCCTGAGAAAGTTTACAGTACTGCAAAATAACAGGAACCTCACAGATCAGGAAAAGGCACAGCTGCAGATTGCTAAAAATAAAATAAGGGAGTACCTTGTTAATATGCATGAGTATAGAAAGATTGCTGTTAAGCAACTGTTTTTGGTAATTACTCCAGAACACACACAAAAAATTAGTACAATGACAGAAAGTAGAAATGGTTGTTGCCAAATTTAGGGAGTCAATAACAAGAAAAATAACCAGTGAGTCTGTAGAGGTATTATAGATATTTCAGAAATTTTGAGAAAATTTGTATAAATCAGAGAAATGTGGAAATGAGAATAAAGCACAAATGGAAATATTTATGGAAGATGTTAACATGTCAATATTAGAGGTAGATGAGTCTCAACAATTAAATAGAATAGGATGAGATAAAATAAACATGGTGATGTATAATCAATCCGCAGGAACGTATCCAGGAACTTATGGTATTCTAGTGGATGTTTGAAATCTAGTAGGTAAGAAAGTGACAAAGATCTGGTTAACAGTATTTTTAAAAGGAGGGTAAAAACCAACATCCTGGAAAAAAAGCTGAGGTGGCTGTAATACATAAAGGTAGTAAAGATCCATCAAATCTACATTCACATAAGCCTATTTCAATTTTAATCCATGATTATAAAATGTTTATTTCTATAATGGGTAAAACAATGGAATAGGGGTTGCCAAAATTTATAGATATGGATCAATGTGGTTTTGTTCAGAGGAGGCAAACATTTGATAACATTAATAAAACAATGATGATCCAAAAGGAAGCTGAATAAAAAAATATACTGTTGTTGCTGGTGGGTCTTGATGCAGAAAAAGCATTCGGCAGACTAATTTGAGATTTTATGAGTAGGGCAATAAAAGCATTTGCATTCACTGATGCAATAATATGATTACTTATAGGTTCATAGGTTGGTACTAGGCTATCAGCCCTAGGGCCTATACAAGCCTAGCCATAACAATTCCCTGGCTATTTCTTCCCACAGTATTTACTTCCCTGGACCCCTGTCTAGCAGGGCGACTGACATGATCCCCGGGGTGAATTTCCTATCTCTCATCCAATCATCAAAGTTTCTTTTGAAGAGGGCCAAAGAGGTGCTCTGCTTGACATGTATGGGCAGTCTATTCCAGAGTCTGGGGAGTCTCTGGGTCAGGAACCTATCCCTCCAGCATGTTTTGTTTATTGTTATGACAAGGTTTGGATCCCTGGAGAGTGTGTCTCTGAGGGACTGGGATTTCTTTAAGTGTAGCATGTCCAACAGCCCTGGGTTTGACATGACCTTGTATGTTAAGCAGAGCTCGCCTCTGAGTAGACGATATGTGACAGAGTATAGGTGGAGTTTTTTAGATGGTCTGCACAGAGCATCTGCTTTAGACCTGTGATTCTTTTAGTGAGGTATTTCTGCGGCCTTTCCAGCTGTTGCAGATGTCTTGATTGGTACATACCAAACGGGGCATTGTATTCTATAATGGGTCTAATGAGGGATAAGTACAGTGGGACAATGACCTCCTTTTTTCTGGATGAAAAGCCCTTAGTGATGAAGTGTGCTACATAGAAGGATTTCCTGACTGTTGTGGCAATGTGGTTATCAAAGGTGAGACCATTGTCCACCTGTGTCCCTAAGTCTACACTATCAGTGCTTAGTGTACTGCCACCTATGTGGTAATTCATGGGTACATGTTTTTTTCCCAAAGGGGATAACTATACATTTCTTGGCATTGAGCTTGAGCCCATATCTCTGGCAACAAGCATCTGTTTCTGTAAGGCCCTTTTGTAGAATATCCACATCATTTGGGGATTCATTAATGGCTCCCAGTTTGTAGTCATCTGCAAACTTTGCTAGCCAGAGTCCCTTAGTGTTGGCCTGTACTTCAGAGAAGTAGACGCCAAACAAGAGCGGTCCCATGACTGAACCCTGAGGTACTCCACTTGTCACTTGTCTGGATTTGGATTTGGAGTTTGCTACTTTTACAGTGGGGGTTCTGTCAGCAAGCCAGTTGGCAACCATCGAGTGACATAGGGATTAATGCCCAGCTTAGTAAGTTTATCTATGATTCCAGAGTGGGGGATGGTGTTGAAGGCCTTGGCGAGGTCCAGATAGGCTGTGTGGACCACCTTACCCTTGTCCACAGCTCTGGTGACTGATTCGAAGAAGTCAATCAGGTTCAGGAGACAAGATTGGCCCTTCACGAACCCAAACTGTGTGGAGTGCAGTGTTTGAAGGTTGCCAATGTCTTTGTTTATAAGTTCACTGATAATATGTTCCATGGCCTTGCAGATCAGGCTCGTCAGACTGATGGAGCTGTAGTTCCCAGGATCCAAGTTGGCTCCCCCCTTGTGGAGTAGAATAACTGTAGCTGTGCACCACTAAGTGGGCACGATATGGGAAGATATTTGAGGGATTGTAGGCAGAAATGGGAGTGGGACAGTTCCACTCAGATAAGTTCTGTCTGAACAGAGGCAACAAGATGGGGTATACTCTTTCCCCTTTGTTATTTGCATTATGTTTAGCACCACTGGCAAAGAAAATAAGGGAATCAGAAATTCAAGAACAGAATTGGTATGGTTTTCAAGAAAAGTTGGTTTTAATTACAGAAAACAGCATCTCAGTGTTTTGGAATATTCTGAAACCGTTTCAAGTTTTTTTTTTTCAGGATATAAAATTAATGAGGATAAAACAAAGGCTATAGCTGTAAACTATGAATCCGCACATGCATTGCTTCAGCAATATCCATATTCATGGGAGCATGATAAAAAAAAAGTATTTAGGAGTATGGGTTAAAAAATATGTCATTATGGTAGCTGTAGATCAGAACATGTGTATGTACCTTTAAGAAGCATTTCCAGATGTAGAACATGCATATAAATACTGAGCACGTGCAGACAGCAGTGCCAGTTTGAGAGAACAGCCAGAGAGTTAACATGTATGAGTGTGGTAGTCAGTTTATAAGTTTAAGTTTAAGTTACAAAGCCTCATTTCTGATGTGTTTGTGTGTAATAAAACTGCTTGAACAGAACCCACAAATGTCTGCCTGTTTTATCCTTACCAGATGAGCGACAGTAGCTAAGGATATTTTGGAAGAGACTAAGCAAAGAGTAATATAAAAACTGAGAAACTGGAAGCTCTTTTTTGATATGGATAGCAAGATATAACCAGTAGAAGTGTTTTTTAATCCCCTAAGTTTTATACACAGGTCTGGCATATTTTTTATCAGCCTGAGGAAAGTTATGGATAGTAATTAATAAACAGTGAACAATTTCATTTGGGAGGTGAAGTGGACAAGAGTCAAGTGGGATAAATTGATCCTTCTAATTGAACAAAGTAGTTTATGATTACCTGATTTGAAGGTATAATTTGGAGTTACAGAGTTAAGGCTCTTATATAAAACAAGCATAAAGCTACAATTTAAAGTGGAAATAAATGAAAATGAAGCAATTGGTGAATTTAGGAAATAGGGATAGAGAAGAATTTTGGATCTAGATCCTTAAGGAAAATAATGACAGTCATAAAGAAGATTATATTCATAAAGTAGTAGACAGTAGTCAAAGAACTAATTAACATGGGAATGGAGAAAGGATATTCTCTGATAAGGAAGAATGTAATTATGGGTACAGAAAATAAGCAAAATGGGTCTGGAATTTACTGAAGGAAACTGGCAAAGGAACCAAGGTATTAGGAACAAATAGAGTGGGAAAGGTAATAGAATGGGAAGAGGCCAAGAAGACATTTGGACTGCAGGCTAGAGACTGCCTGCCTATAATGGATTGATATCAGAATATAGGCAAAGTGAAAGAGCAAAATTCTAAGTGAAACATCTACACTGGTAGAGTTTTTAATTGAATCAAGCAGAGAAGTTACTGTTAAAAAGGGATAATTAGTAGGGCATACAAAATTCTGCTTGATAACAACAGGTTAGAAAAGATTATAAAGAGAGATTGCATAAGCAATGTACATAGAACCAATGGGAGGAAATATACAACGATGATGAGAAGATTTAGGATTTTTGCATATGTATTTTTATACCCCAGGCAGACTCCAAAGAATTTTTCTTCAGATAGATGGAAAATGGTGGAAGTATGATGGGGAATAAAAGCATAACTGGGAACATGTGTTTTGAGAGTGTAACGAGTTCAGAGACTTCAAAAATTCCCTACAGACTACTCTGTCAGAAACACTGGGTGAGCAAATGGATGTGAATAAAGAAATGATTTTTTGAGCTGGGAAACAGGATCTGAATTGCTTATACATAGTAAGACCTTGTTAAGTTTAATTCTGGTAACTAAGAAAAAAGCAATTACTAGAAAATGGAAAACAAAGTCTAAACCAACTGTACCTGAAGTAGTGAATATTGTAACAGAGACAAAATGACTAGAAGTGGGATCTTTAGAAAACTGGAGTAGGAGCAAATTAGAAAAACTGAAATTGTGGGAATAATATATGCAGAAAAATGCTTTGTAAGAGGAATAAGGTTTAAGGGAAGCAAGAAAATGGCACATTTATGTAATGTTGAGTTGATTAAATTGTATAATAGAATATATGTAATTTATAATGCTTGTAACTATGAACAAGTAAATATGGCTTGTGTTCTTGTACATAAATGTAAGTTTTCCTGTGTTACAAGTGATAATTCGATAAAGGCGTTATACAAAATAACGCTTACTATACCTCACTAAAATTTCCCATTTCCATCCTTCACTATTCAGTAACTAGTGTATATGTGACTCTCCAGCTGCTGATATTTTACATTTTTCTAAACTGCTATGTTTAGGAAACCAATTAATGGTTCACGTCAGAATTCAATCTGTTTTATACAATTTACATCCTCTTTCTTGGCATTTTGCTGTTCTACACCTTCCACCACACAGTATAATTAACCCACACCTGAAAGCTCTAATTATCTTCTTTTCCATGATAAAATATTACATAAATACTAAATAGAATACTCGTACTACAATTAATTGGACTGAATTTATTAAAACATCTATTAAATATTTTAAGACTTTTAAATTCATTCCCAGATTTAAATCTAACCTACTTTTCTCAAATCTTGGGACTTTGTTTCTTATCTGACCAATATCATCAATAACCTGTTACATTTTTCACTCTACATCAATATCAAGAGAGTTTATAATTCATTTGTAATTCAATTACTATATTTTAATGGGGCTATAATTGTTATAAATGGTGTTTACAGATATAATTTTATAATTGTCGTACTTGTATTGGCTAGTTTTATTCTTTTCTTCTCCTGTGGTTTTGCTTGTTTAGTTTCTGTTGTCTGCATCTATTTTTAATAAAAATGTATGTTAAAAAAGATTATACTTCACTAAGCACCTCACAGGTTTACTCCTTGTCAGCTTTACCTCAATTTTGTATCTTAGTATAGCTTGTGATCTTTTTTGCTGTCTGACACAGGATTTTTTTATTGATATTGACTTTTTCTATTGCTTCTTCCATAGGCATGGTTTGGTTTCTATACAATCCATTGGGGGCAATGCACCTATACAGTCACTTCTTGACTGCTGAAAGAAGGTATTTGAAGGGAACAAGCTGTTTATCTTATAGAATTTTATCAGACAATTTGCCTCTTCATTAATATTACAAAGTCCACATTTTCAAAATGTGTGACCTTGTTTTTTGTCCTCAAGTTTTATGTTCCAGCCATTTGTTACTATTAGGACATCTTGA
Source organism: Protopterus annectens (assembly GCF_019279795.1). Lineage (NCBI taxonomy): Eukaryota > Metazoa > Chordata > Ceratodontiformes > Protopteridae > Protopterus > Protopterus annectens. The sequence continues at coordinate 1,130,239,007 of NC_056732.1, read as the reverse complement.
TTACAGGTTCTGCCAGTTTTAGTTGTTATGTCGTCATAGAACTAATTAACTTTTTCCTTTTCTGCCCTTACTATTAGCAGATATTATCCGAATGATTGTCATATTAATGCAAGTAGCTTGTAAATGAATATATGTTAAGTGGTTTGTGGTTGAATTGTATTTCATTACAGATCTGGCATGCTTTTTAATTATAAATGCACCACAATTTTTACTTTGTCTTTCATTTTCAGTATAGTCCACTATGTGTTCAATCAGATCTGAAGTTTCTAGTGACCATTCGTTTCAGGTCACTGATCAGTGGTGGCTCATGCTATTGGACTGCAAGACTGCAGCCCCCCTAGCTGTACAAAAACAAGAAAAAAACAGAATAAAAAAAATTAACGAGTCCTGGAACTCCGCACATGTGTGCTCAGAACACAAATCCAGACTGCTCTTTAACCAGTTTGGATTAGGAAAGAAGGCAGCAGCCTACAAATGCCCCAGAAGTCTATGCAGTAACAACTGCACATACTGGAAAGGGGTGGACTGCAAGGTCTGCAGTCTGTGCATGCTCAGAATGGAACTGGAGGCTGGGCTTAGTGCATGCATGCATGCAATCAGAAACAGGAGCTGCTGCAATGGATTTCTGGCTTAAACAGGAGCTGCTGCTTTTGCATGGGAATGGGACTTTGCTTTTATGCAGGTACTGGCTCTCTCCTCAGTTAACTATAACTGGTGGCTAGAGAGTAACACAGGCTCAAACCCTAAACCTTGGGTGCAGGTAACAAGAGCCTGATTTCCCTACCCACCACCACTTGTGAAAAGTCTGTGATTTTCTGGATTTTAAATTTACTAAATAATGACAGACATTTTAATTTCTGACTTCATATTCTTCAGAAAGTACATGGTAACACAAAACATTGTATTCTAGCAATTTTCTAAGTTTATAAGATCAATATTTGAAATTTGTACCTATTGCGGGGCTGTATTCCCCCATTAGTGGCTTAGTCCAGTTTTTTTGTGCTAAGAGATTAAGAGCTATGGTGAGAACTGAATTCACTAAATGATAGCCATTTCAGTTTCAGTCTTCCTGCCTTTCAAGAAAAAGCTGATTTGGCATAGTGGTATGTTGCTCTGACTGTAGTGCACAGGGTTCTCGGTTCAAGAGTTGGCAGTGAAATGCATGATGGTAGCATAGAATTTTACTCTAGCAACTTTCCAAAAATTACACAAGCAATGTTTAAAATGTGTCCCTGGTTTTTTCCTCCCCTCCAATAACTGTTGGCTTTTTCTAGATTTTTTGTGGTCATGTGCTGCAAAGCTGAGAGATACAGTTGAGTGTTGACTGGAATTTACAAGGAGCTAAGAGCTTCAGGGGAAGAGAAGTTTAGCACTGCTTATGCTAGGTCTGATTGCATTGTTAACAGCACAACAGATAGTGTACTTGTTTTTGATGCAGAAGGCTATGGTTTCTACTCCCACAATATGTAGATGCATTGCTGATACTGTACTGTGTTGTATTTTTAAATGAGGTGGATGCTGCAGTCCTGAGAATGTCCTCTTTGGGGGAGATACCTAGTAACTATGAAACTGTTATCAGTTTGCCATCCATACCTTCTTGCAATATTACTAGCTTATCATTTTTCTATGTAACATAGGCAATTTATTCCTCAAGGGCAACATGTACTTTATTTGTAGATGAAACAATAAAACATAAAGTTGTTTTCTAGCAGCAACCTCTTCATTAGTTACAGATCTCTTTAATGTGGAATTATTTAGATGACTTTTACTTCTGCATAGATAAGAGAGGTAAAGCCTGCAAAAATGGCTGCAAGTCTCCAACAAATTTAATGAGCTTCTGAAAATACTGTAATCCTGTCCTTTATTATGAATAATATCTAAGCCTTGCATGTTATCTAGTTATGTAAATATTCTCTGCATGGCAACAACAAAATGGCTTTCAATGTTGGTAATTCTTTAACAGTATGCTTATTAAAAGCTTACTTGCATCTTACAAGCTCAGAGAAGCTAACCCGATGGTCATTAAAGCATTGCTACTTAAACACATGGCAACAGACACTGCAACAACATGCATTTTCTGAATAATAAGAAGCATAAATCAACAGTATAAAACTATGACAGAAAACCAGAAGATTCTGCAAAATCAAGGACCTATGAAAAGCCACTGTAGTACTTGTGTCTACCTTGGATGGGGGGATACTCTGCACACTTACATTGCATAACTGCTCCTTGGCTTGCTTGGACATATCCAGAGTCACTACATGGGGGAGTGGGGTACAAGAAGTATGTCACAATTTGAAATGTCTCTGGCTGATGGTTAAGTCCCTAATACATTTGTCATACCTCTCAATCTCAGAGCAAGAAATCTGGACAAACCATAAATAAAAGTGGGACAAAGGCCCAAAAATAAGGACAATTTTTAAATATTGCTCTTATAAACTTAGAAAGATAATATAATACTATGTCTTGCATTAGTATGAATTTCTGAAGGGTATGACATCTAAAACTCAAATGTCTATCATTATTTTTTAACTTCAGTCTTTAATGATTTGCCACTAATTTGCCAGGAAAACACAATTTTATGAAAAACAGACCAAAATGTGATGCAAAAATATAAAATAGCCACACAATAAGCTGGGAACCTGTCAAAGAAGGGACACTTTTTTAATACTAGTACTGTTAAACTGAGCTGCTGACAAAATAAGAGAATCTACATGCATTTCTGAAATAAAAGTAATCTAAAACTCTGATCATTACAATTATTTAATTGTGACCCCTCCACATTTTATTCCAAAATTGCCATTTTTGTGGAGAGATTATTAGAGGGAGAACAACATTTTAAGCCAAAGTCGGGGACAGTTGAGAGGTTTAGATATACTTCATTCTATAAATGTATTTATTTGCATGTACCTCTCAGCCTCTTAATGCAGGAAATCTGGACAAGGCCAAATATATTGGGAGAACATGCATACAGTACCAAAAATTGCTCTTGTATAAATTTAGTTGATAGAATAAAAGGTGTTGCTTAAGCATGCATTTTTCTGAAGGGTATGAAGTCTGAAACTCAATGTCTGTCATTATTTAGTGACTTCATTCCTAAATGATTTTCCAGAAAACCACACATTTTATGAGGAACAAACAAAAAATAAGAAGCAAAAATGTATTCATTCTGCGAAAATCTGGACAGTGGAGAGGTATAGTTCAGCCAAGAGGGTCTTTCAATTTGCCGCCCTTCCCCCCTCACAAAATCATGGTTGAATAGGGCCACCCCCTGCAGCCATTCTAATGTCCCATTACTTGGTTATTTCACCCCATTTACCATAAACACTGTAATGTGCATACTGCTTCACTTTTACAATGATTTGGATTTCATTTAAAAGCATTATTTTACATTTTACAGCACAAACACTAATAGACATCTGCTAAACAAAGCAATGCCATCTCACAATGAAAATAGACTTAGCATTAAAACTTCTCTGGCCTTAAAACTCACATTCATTAAAAGAGCCTTGAAACCCACAGTCAAAGAAAATATATCTGGCCAGTGGAGGTAAAGATTAACTTTTGGCTGTTTTCAAATCATAGGCCCCTTGCACACGAAACATACATTTATTTATTTATTTGCAATTTGTTTACTGGAAAAGTCCATTGGGCCTAAAATGAGCCTGTTTTCAATGGAAGCCCTGGGAGAAAAGCCCCAAATACAGTTGTCAATAAAAATCACAGTATATTCAAATGCAGTTGTAAAATATAAATCAACAGAATGCCAATATGCAGTTTACAATAAAATCAACAATAAGACAATTCTAAAATGATGTCACGATAAAGAGTCAAAACGTTTAAAATTTATACATTTATGATAATGCAAACCAAAGCAACAGCAAAGTGGATGAGGAAAACTTTGAGAGGAGTGTTGCTATGGAGTATTCTTAGGTCATAGGCAAATAGTAGTTGATAAAGGAAACACAAGCTAGAGTATAGTTTCATAGGGCAGAAATAGGGAAATAATAGAGAATGTGTGTCACATGGGATGGGAACAGGAGCATTCCCAGAGGGAAGAGAGGTGAGATTGGAGAAGGTTCTTAAAGGAGGAGAGATTATGGGTGGTATGAATGTGTGGGGAAAGGGAATTCCATAGTTGTGCTAATGAGGAAAATAATAGAAGTGTCCCTGGAGTTTGTGTGAGCTTGTGTACTTCCAGGAGGTTCTGGTTGCTGGAACTAAGTAGTCTGCTGGGCTGGTGTATTTCAAGGGTGGATGAGAGTGAGGAGCAATTTGAAGGATGGAAGATGAGTTTATAGGCAGTGGAGAATTGTATATAAGAAAGATAGTTTGGGAGTTCCAACCAGTTCAATGAATGAAGAGCTTTGCAATGGTGGGAGAAGTATTTGGATCCGGTAGCAAACTTAGTGATTTTATTATAGCAGGAAGCTAGTTTGGACTTTAGGGATGATTGAAGACTATTAAGAAGAAGGGCACCATACAGAAGGGAGGGAAGGAGATAGGTAGTAGAGAGGGTATGTATGGTTGAACAGGTAAGATAACGATTGTGGCGATAAAGCATGGCCAGTTTTTGATGAGTTTTCCTAATATTAGTTTTTAGGTGGATGTCAAATTTTAATTGGTCATCAATGAGTACTCCTAGAAGTTTAGGATGGGGAACTATTTCAAGTGGGGTTGAGTTTTGGGTCATTATTGAGAAAGAGTTCTTATTGATTTTGGAAGATTTAGCAGGGGTAAATAATATGATCTTAGTTTTCGAAGAGTTGTGAACAAGGTGATTATTAAGTATCCAGGACTCTGTGCAGGAGAAAGATTCTTGAGTTAATTTCATGAGTGTAGGAAGGGTTTTGGCAGAACAGATAATTGTGGAATCATCGGCGTATTGGACCAATTTAGCATTAGGAATGCAGTGATGGAAGTCGTTTGTGAAGATATTGAACAGTAATGGGCCTAATATAGAGCCTTGTGGGACACCTGTGATAATATGAAGGAAGCAATAGGTGGAATTTTTCCATTTGGCTGCTTGCTGGTGGTTTTCGAGGTAGCTGGAAAACTAATTGAGAAGGATGAGGAAAGATTCAGATAGGATAGCTTGGATAGGAGAAGTTTATGTGAAACTGTATCAAAGCTTTGGAAAAATCTAGGAGAAGGGTTTATACAATGATGTTGGAATCATCAGCATGGTTGATGGTTTGAAGGAAGGAAAAGTGGGCTGTAGTTGTGCTATGCCCAGATCTGAAGCCATATTGTGTTGGGGTAAGTAGTTGATTGTGTAATAGAAAGGGTAGGAGTTGCAGGTGGATACATGTGTTCTTTGATACACTTTCCTGATTGTATTAAAGTATATTCCTTGTATAATACACTACAGTTGTTAGAGGGCTTTTTAAATGTATTGTTTTGAACATTTTTCCAGTAAACAATGAAACAAAATGCATGCACCAATAATGGCAAAACTGCCCAGTTCAGAACATTTCCATCAGAAAAGTCTACTCAAAATTTTACAATCCACCAGTATCAGTAAATATGCAAAATCTTTCTAATGCATGCTAAACCTATTACTGTCCCTAAATCTAATCCTAACCCTTCACCTGACCTTACCTTAGAAAAAACATTTCTGTAGCACTAACTCTATGATACAGACACATACACACACACACACACACACACACACACACACACACACACACACACACACACACACACACACACACACACATGTACACACACACATATACCAGTACACATTCAAAACACTTGGGCTATCACCTTACGTAACCCTTACTCAAAGTATAACCCACAAAAACTCCCAAACACACTCCCACCTTAACAACAACCCACTTCTCTGTCCCTTCAAAATGAACTGTAGGAAAAATGAGCTGTCAGCAACCTGATACTGCAATCCCCACTGTCAACATTCAAAACTGCCAACATTATGACTGGCAGCTATAGATATAGATATAGATGAGATTGATATAGATATGGATATATGAAAATGTGTGTGTGAGCATGTGTCATGTTGTTCAACTTGAATCACATCTCTAAACTCGCAATATTTCCTTTTCTACTCCAACACACCATTCTGTCTTCTCTATACTTATAACCCCTCATATGATGCCTTCGTATTCAGTGGAGTGTTGATACAATGCATCAATCAAACTTCACTGATACTATTATTAAACTTAGCAAGACTATCCCATCTCTTTGCCCATTACCATTTTGCAACAGTAAAAAGTAAACAGTGATCTCCTATGGTCCCTGAAGCCTTGGTGGATCAATTTAAAAGTAATATTTTGCATTCACTTATCCTTATTATTTTAAATCAGTTAGGGATATCTGAGTGTTTCTCATTTAATGACACATATATATAAATATATATATATATATATATATATATATATATATATATATATATATATATATATATATGTGTGTGTGTGTGTGTGTGTGTGTGTGTGTGTGTGTGTGTGTGTGTGTGTGTGTGTGTGTGTGTGTGTGTATATATATATATATATATATATATATATATATATATATATATATATATATTATATATATATTTATATATGGGTCTACTTCATATGACCTAAATGTCATTTGACTAAAATTCATTTGACTGAGACCAAAACATTGAAAGTTCAAAAGACTGAAAACTCATTTGACTGAAACTCATAACACTGACACATTAAAGTAAAAGGTATATGCCCTTTTCCCCACTGTAGTGCGATCCTGGAGTTAGTATATATAGTTGGGGGTGTGGGGGGAACAGCCCCCCACATTGGGGAATGTGTGGGTCAAAGTCCCCCACATACTTTACACATTTTAAACCATACACATGGATATTTATAACTGCAATGAATAACTCTTTGCAGAAAACAATATTTACCTAAACTATGAGGGGGTCTTTGCCCCCACCCCCCCAACTATATATACTAACTCCAGGATCGCACTACAATGGGGAAAAGGGCATATACCTTTTACTTTAATGTGTCTGTATTATGAGTTTCAGTCAAATGAGTTTTCATCTTATGAACATTCAGGGTTTTGGTCTCAGTCAAATGAATTTTAGTCAAATGAAATTTAGGTCATATGAAGTAGACCCATATAAATATATCTATATATATATATATATATATATATATATATATATATATATATATATATATATTATATAGATCTACTTGAAAACACCGACACACCAAAACACTGACGAAGAGAACACCGAGACCAGAAGATCGACAACTGAGATGACCGACAGTTTAAAAGCCCAATGCTGAGAACACCGACATGTTAAGGTAAGTGTGCGATAGTGACAGACTTTAGGGTTAGGGGTGAGTTAAGTTAGTTAGGGTTAGGGCGCGGGTTAGGTGAGTGTGCAATAGTGACAGACCTTAGGTTTAGGGTTTGGGTTAAGGTTAGTGCATAGATAATTGTGTATGTAAGGTTTAGCGTAGGTTTGTAAGGTTTTTGGTGTGCTTGTGTTGTGTGTGTGTTTTTCAGAAAAGATATTTGTTTTGTGTTGTTGATTGTTAGGATTGTGGTTTGTTAGGCATGTGAAGTTTCTTGCTTTTAAACTGTTGGTCATCTCAGTTGTCGATCTTCCGGTCTCGGTTTTCTCGTTGTCGGTGTTTTCTTGAAGTTTAAAAACTTCGAACTTTAAATGTTCGAGACCACAATTGAAGTTTTGAAACTTCGAAAACGAAAACAAAAAATAAATAAATAAACAAATAAATTAAAACAAAAATGTTTTTATGTTTTTGCAGGAGAGCAAGCCCCGCTGCAACCCCCACACCCCATATATATATGGTGTGTGTGTGTGTGTGTGTGTGTGTGTGTGTGTGTGTGTGTGTGTGTGTGTGTGTGTGGGTCTACTATACATAAATGAAAATTCAAAAAGCAGAAACCCATATGGCCTAGACCATATATTCGACCTTTTGAAATTTCGAACATATAAACAAAACAAAACAAAAACACACCCCATACCCCCTGCAATTTAAATATACCAACTCTGAGATCACACTACAGTGCAGAAGATGGGAATCTTACCATTCTGCACTATACAGAGATGCCTGTTCTGCATGGTTGAAATTTCAAAAGTCGATCATATTGTCTCAGCCATATGGGTTTTGGCTTTCTGAAATTTTGATCATGTGTAGGGGATCCATGTATATAGACATTTGTAAATATAGATTTATCAGCCTTTTTTACCTAGCTGCCCTTAGTCAACAAACTTTATTGTTATGTCTTTCCATCAAATCCACAGTAATTGTGTGTAATGTGCCAGGTTGGTATAATGGTTAAGATGTTTACCGTACAAACACAAAGTGCAGGTTTTGATTCTTATATGGGGTAACTGATTAGGCTTAAAATGGCCCACAGGGGCAGTTAGTGTAGTAACAATTTATGAACCTACATGCATCTTTTTGATTTATACTGTTCCAACTTTAAACAGCTTTAAATTGTTTAGTATAACTATCTCCGTTCTTGCTATAATCTCTTTTTTTAACACCTTTACTAAATTATCACTTGTGACATAGACAAATTCACATTTATACAAAAGTAATCTCTTTATTTTATAAACTTTCCTGCCATATGTGATGTTTGGATAATACCCCTCCAGACTGCCAACAATAATGTGATGTCCCCCACTTTCCTGAGTCAGTAACTAAGGATCTTCAATCCTCGCTACTAACTCCAATGTGAGACATTCACTTAAACATGAGTAATATTTCAGAATTTCTCCTAAGAACACAACAGGAGCATACGCTATAACCTGGGACTGAACTGTATACCTCTGTTCACCTCTAGTGTAACTCCTTATTACACACTTCAGAACAATGTGTCCTAGTTTAAGACCTGATATAGTCATACTTAAATAAATTAAATCTCAGACATCCAAACACTTCTGGGAAAGTATGGCACAGATTTCCCACTGTGCCCCTTCCACAAATAATATTGTAATGTACTGCCACCAATCAGAGAACCTACATGCCCTTTTAAAGGAGTGTACAATTATGAAAATTAGATATTAAAACATATTATAGCAAATGACCTTTCAGAGTGGCCCAGGAAGTTATGAATGCAGGCATAAGCACTCTGAAATCACTAAAGAAAACACTCATTGACCAGCCACAATATAATTTAATAAAATATTTAATAATGAGCAAAATTATTAAAAATAGCAAACAATAATTTCCCATAAAAAACAGAATTCAATCACTAGGAAAATGAAATCAGTACTGAAGGACAGAAATCCAAGATTTATAAAAACTTAATTGATGAGTTATAATTTTCCTATCTGACTAAAGAACACTGTCCATGATCTAAACTAAATTATTACAATAGAGCAAAGGCAGGCTTACAGTTCTTGGTGAGTCCTTTTGGGTATCCACTGCACAGTAGAACTGTGAACAACTAACAACTACAAGTGGCAACTGTAACTGACAAAACTGGCTGTTAACTGACAACAAATAACTTCAACTGTTTTCAGCATGCTCTTTTGTAGACTAACTTAACTGTCACAGCTGTTCCAGTTCTAATTTTCATTTCATATTTTGAAAATCAACCAATAGCTATTTACTAAGGTTCCTTCCTGTCTTTCAGCGTCTGACAGTAATACATAGCAACTGTCAACATTACAATGACATCACCTGCAGATCAGCTGATTCTGTGACAGTCTGCATTTAGAATCTACACAAATATGTGCAGTTAGAAATGTAAAGGAACACTGTTCAAGTCTTTAAACATTTTGTAAAAACAGATTAGAAATCAACATGTAAGAACTTATCATACCTAGTCATGCTGGCATATAATAGACAGGGTAATCTGAAATTATGTACAAAAACTTCAGCCATACATGCTAGCACAGATGACAGTGTCTAACTGCTTCACATTTCTCCCCACTATGCCTCTGTCTTGGAATATATCAACCCACTCCTCTCTTGAGCAATCTATTTGCATTGCCATTATTAACTCCACTGCAGCATTCATCTTCTTCTGATGAAACCTGTCTGATCTCAGCCTCCACCCCATAATTTGATGCATCTACTTGTACAACAAATTCTTTACTATAATCTGGGCTGACTAACATAGGTGAATCCTCTAAAAATCTCTTTAATTTTTTGGAATGTCTCTTTGCAATCTGTCGTCCAGACTACCTTATCCGATTTACTTTTGCTAGTTAGGTCAGTAATGTTTTGCAGCAACTGCAGCACAACTGGGCACAAATTTTCCATAACGCCCTGCTGACCCTAGAAATGATCTTACTTGCTTTTTAGCAACAGGAACTGGCCATGCTTGAATAGCTTCCACTTTGACAGGTTCTGGCTTAATCTTAACACTCCCCACTATGTGTCCTAAGTAAGTGACCTCTGCCATACGCACCTGGCAATTCCTGGGTTTAATAGTTAACCTTGCCCTTTTAAACTGGTCTGCAAATGCCCATAGCATACTCTGTAATGTAGAGTTTAACCTCTCCACAAGACCATTAGTCTGGGGATGGTAGGGGTTGGTCTTCAAATTTGTTAGCCCACAATGCTTCCACAAAGAAATCAGCAGGTCTGATATGAAGTTGGCACCATGGTCAGTCAGTATCTTCCTTAGAAAACCTACCCTGCTAAAAATTTCTAGCAAAGTATTTGCCACCTTTTGTAGTACAATATCAACTGCAAATGGAATATTAGGTATTATAGCTAGAAGTGGCAAATGGTAGGCTCTAGGTTCTACAAACTGCCATACTACCTCACCTTCCAGCACTCACTTAGGAGTCCAGTTTCTATGCAATAAACCTTCCTTCTCTGCCTCAACATTACCTGCACAAGGAATATTAGGGACTATAGCTAGAAGTGGCAAAGGGCAGGTTTTACGCTCTACCAACTGCTGCACTACTTTACATTCCAGCCCTCCCTTAGGAGTCCACTTTTTATACAACAAACTTTTGTTCCCATATACATACTCCCCTCGTCCTTGAGTCTCAGGTGCTTCCTTAATCATCTCCCTCAAGCTTTATAATGTAGGCTCCATAAGTAGAGCCAGCCTAAACTCTACATTTGTGACCCTCCCAAGCTCCCCTTCTGGAGGAAGCCTAGTAACTTGTGACAGCTGTCACTGTCAATCTGGGTACTATCACTCCCTTCCATCCTTGCAGTCATCATGTCCAAGGGAACATCAGTACTTCCCAGTAGCTGTGGCTCATTTTCAGACTTACTGCTACAGGATAGCTCCTTCTCTGAAACAGCCACCACACCAGTACCAGCTTCAGGTATGAGATCTGTCTGGATCTCCCCAAGACTACCAGATCTACATGCCTGTCTCTAAGTTTGACTGTGTGTCAGTGCATGTACACAAGGTACTGCATTAGCCAAGTCATTTCCTATCAGGACCTCTGCAAGAATATCCACAAACACACCTACCTGCTTGCTTCCTCTTCTACCACCCCAGTCAAGATGAAGTCTAGCTAAAGGTATTTGGAATGGGATCCCTCCCAAAGTTCTGACTCTGAAATCAACCAGCAGCTGTTTACTAAAGTTTCTACCTGTCTTTCATCCTCTGACAGTAACACATAGCAACTGTCAACATTCCAATGATAGCATCTACAGATCAGCTGATTCTGAGAGAGTCTGCATTTAGAATCTTCTTCACAAATATGCACAGTTAGTAATTTAAAGGAACACTGTTCGAATCTTAAAAACTTTCAAAAACATTCTGTATAAGCAGATTACAAATCAACATGAAGGAACTTATTTACAATATCATAGCTAGTCATGTTGGCATATAATACACAGATTAATTCTGAAATTATGTACAAAAACTTCAGCCAGACATGCTAACACAGGTGACAGTATCTAATTTCTTCACACTGTACAAAAGGTTTATTGATCAACATTTAATACTTTAATTAAATTGTAGAAGAATCTATCTATCTCTTAACAGTCTGAAAGTTACACATAAATATTTTGTATTGATATCCCCAGTAACATTTAATCAATTCTCTCACAATTATCTTTCTAATCTTAACATCACAGTGCCATTGCCTGTTTAGCTATGTAGTTTCCATGCAATTTCATAGCATTCCTCCTTCATCATTAACATTTATTAACTCATACATTTCTCCCTTGAGCAACCAGTTAATACTGACCATGACATATTGTCCTTAACATTAGTACCGTAAACAAATGCAGCTATGACCAGTTTTGTTTACATACAGGTATATTTACATAGAAAAGACATTATATGTTTGAACATACTCCATTTAGTATACCTAATAAACACAAACTAAAAGACATCATTAGCAAGAATAATCTAAAGTTCGTTTACATAGACAGCCATAAAAAAAAAAAAAAAACTCAGACCAAGCAAGGATGACTATACAAAACAAAACACATGCTACACAGTCACAGTAAAAAAAAAAAACAGTGGCCATCATCTTTCTTCTCTCTATCCTTCTATATGCCTCAACAGTATTCACCAATCTCCACCCTTCTTCCAGACATAAATTAGAAGAGAACCACAATCTTCTTATTCCTTCAGCTTTTCCTGGTTAGGGGTCACCACTGTGGAGCAACGGTCTGCAAAACAATTGATAGTGGAGTTTTATGGTGTTGAGTTGCCAGCCCAGCGCCCAACCTTCCACAGAAGGCACACACACACGCACACACTCACACCTATGGTCAATTTACAGCATCCAATCCACCTACAGCATGACTTTGGGATATGGGAGCAAAAGAAGAGAACCACAATAAAATCAGTACATTTGCATGCAACTTCTCAACTCACATATACCACTCCACAACCCTGAATTCTTCTGAGCTACCTCATTATATCTATCTTTCTCAATTACTTAGGGCACACAAGATAATATACCTTCCACTCAATACATGATCTCTGATCAGCCTCATCCACTGGCATGTCCTAAATAGAATTATGCTTACTAAAGTACTTAACATAGGGGAATTCAAAAAATCAAACAATCCCTCTGGCAACTCATTGCTTTCAGATAGCAGCCCTAAAACATGGAACAACCTTACAGTTACTATCAGGCTCTTGAGCAAAATACATTCCGAAACAGAACTGAAAGACCATATAAAGAAGTGTAAACTATGTGACTGTGTTTTATTCCCAGGCTGATAATATTTTCTGTCACCATCCTTTTCTTCCTCTCCCCCTTTCTACTACCCACAGATATTTCTGACTCTTTATACTTGATCAACAAACCCAAACAATTTTACACCTCTTGTTCTCTTTCTCCTTTTTTCACTCCATGTTAATCCCTAACCCAAACCAGTCAGTAATTTACTGTCTTTTATTTACAATGGCATGTAGGAATCAGACAGGTACCTAGTTTTAAACCTTGTAAGATGATCAGGCTATATGTAAACATTGGGCAAATGCAGTCCCAGGAATTCATTAAAGATTCTAGCAAGAGCCATAAAGACCTTCCAGTGAGACATGCTCAAATGTGATTCAGGAACATGTTAACCACTATGAGATCAGACCTCAATACTGGTTAATTTGCATGTTTCCTGTACTGCAGGTAGTATGCAAATCATGGCTCACCTGTACTGGTGTAGGCAGTGGAATCCACCTCCATTCACCCTCTCACACATACATGTACACAGTCACTTACACACACACACACGCACACACACACACACACACACACACACACACACACACACACACACACACACACACACACACACACATACTAACTACAATCCCAGTGTTTGTCCCTACCATCTCTTGGTCCTCCCCATAATACTTTAGTGCCATTATGGCATCTATGACTTGAGCCCTGGTGGTCTAGTGTATCTCCCCGCCCTTCAATCGTTATGTTGCTGATGCCATTATGACACTTTAAAGAGTCAGTCGTGGTGTTCTAGTGGTTCCCCACTCCCATACTCCCATTGGTGCCATAACAGCACTTAACACCATTAAGTTCAGGTGTCATGTGGTTTATCCCCCAGCCCCATCATGCTGTATGTGTCTTAGGGCACTTTAAGCTTACTAGCTTACTCCCTTGTTTCAAATATATCACTCAGCACTCCATCCCATTAGTAACATCGATACCATTACTGAACTTTAGAGTCTCATCCCTGGTGTCCAGTAGTTCCTCACACACCTTCTTTCCATTGTAACATTAGTGACATCACACCATTTTGTTACCTGGTGGTCTACTGGTTCTCCCCACCCCAGAAAGCTGTACTGCAGTTGATGCCATTGCAACACTTAAGAGCTGTGTCCAGTGCTTCCTCCCATCTGCATCATCCTATTCTTTGTCTTTGGGCACTATTCCCTGGTGTCCAGTGTATTCAACACTTCATGTAGTAATGTTGCTGCTAATATGGTATATCCTACTATCTCTTGGTCCCTGTAGTAATGGTGGTTTCAGTATGGCACTTTTAAACAATTGCTGTCCCTGATGTTCAGTGGTCCTCCCCAAGCCTCAATCCTCATTTTGATGGCAGTGTCATTATGCGCTTTCACAGTAAACTCTGGTGTCTTAAAAATGAAACAGACTGTGATTTAGAAAGGCTGAAAGGTATTTCCTTACATCACATTAGTTGTTTAACATAACTTTTTGGAAGTGTTTGCTACTCAGATGTGGTGGAGATGGCCATGCTGATCTACATGGGTGAGTACTTCTTTGAATTGCTCAGCTATGTAGATGGCTTCCTGCAGGTGGTTCAAGGGAGGGAGCACAGAGATAAATTACATATGCCTCCTCGCTGGAATGCTCATTTTATATAGCAATGGGGCCAGCCGATGAAGGCATTGCATATCTTTGTATAGAAAGACTATGCAGCACCATGTAAGGGTGTTTCAGGAATATGAAAAATGTACTGCAATGTATACATGACCGTGTACACATGGCAGAACATTTATGAATCTGGTCCTATATATATATTTACTTATAATCAACTATGTAACAACTTTGTATATCTTTATTTTTATTTTGTCCCGTATTAATTGTAACCTAGAGCTTATCTCCACAGGCCCACACAGAAAATGGGCACCCCGTCCCAGCTGGACTTTGCTGGTAAACAAAATCAAATAAAATAAAATATACAAACCTCAACTGTCTTGTCATTAGATCTGTAACTCCCAGTTCAATGGTAGACTTGCTGCAGAACATAAACCAGTTTATATTCAATATTCCTCATTTTCTTTTTCAATTAATTACCAAACCATTATTTTCTCATCAAACAATGTATATTCAAATATATTCTCCCTTGTGCTATCATTTAATACTCTTCATGGCATAACTTTCATAACATTTAGTAGTAGAACAGTGTATGTGTTCAACTTTCCTTATATATAGGGTAGCGCACACTCAATCAGACCAATGCTGTCCCCACCTGAAACCCTCTGTAGCCAGCCCCACCTTTACTCCCACTGCCTAATAATTTCTTTTACAGTCATTCCCAGTGGAAAAGTTTGAATTTGGCTACAGAAATCAAGTATAGCCCAAATAGACCATATTTACCACTTACCGTGCAATCCCTGCCAAAGGTTTTAGCCTGCTCTATTCGCTCTGCTCACTCCGCTCTCCTCCCTACCCCTAAATCCCTCCCACCCCAGCTGTACTCAAATTTAAATCTAGCAAAAGACCGCTCCCACTAATATCCAACCAATCAACTCATACCTCCCATAATCTCTAACCCTCTACTCCTCCTTCCTACTTATCATACATCCTAATCCCAACACAGTCATGTCACAAACTACTACAATTATAACCCTTTGCTGCACTATTCTAGCATTTACTATATCTTACGAAGACATTTCAGTCAATTCTCCCTACCACTTCCATTGCACTCTGTCAACTACCCCTCTCAAATTCCCACCACACAATTTCACTACTCCAACCCCAAAATGCCTCCTTCCACAACACCTACCTAATTACCAAGCCTGCACCTCATCTGAATGTAAATTATTCTTAAAATACCACAAGCATTTCACTGCATATATAAAACATATCCTCTGCATTCTCTCTAAACTTACTCTCAGTGGAGACGTGCACCCTAACCCTGGCCCCAATTTCTCCAAACTCTCCACAAACACCCCTCCAAATAGCTCCCCTATCACACAAATCACACTTAATAAAAAGCCAACAGACCTCCTCATTATGTCTCTTAACATCAGAGGCATCTGTAACAAAATCCAAGACCTCCAGGCATACATACACCTGTATTCCCCTGTCATCTATATCCTAAATGAATCTTGGCTTACACCTCACATCAAAAGTGAAAAAATACTCCCACCATGATATAACATCCTCTGCAAGGACAGAATAACCAGAAAAGGAGGAGGAGTGGCACTGATGTATAAACATCACCTCAATATCAAAATTCTCACCCAGTCAGCTCCCCAGCTTGACAAGGAAGAAATTCTCTATGCTACCCTAAAATTAAATCCTAAGAAAGCAATCAGCTTAATAGGCTGCTACTTCCCTCCAGGCCAAAATATACCACCCCTTGAAAACCTATCAAACTGGGCCAATCTCCCCCTACCCCAAGAAACCATCATACTCGGTGACTTTAACATTAACTGGCTATCTTGCAGTAGTAAACCCCCAATACTTCACCTAGATCTCCATGGCTTCTCACAGCTCATACAATCCCCAACCAGGATAAATAAAACCCCCAATAATCACACCATTCTTGATTGGGCCCTAGTCAACAAAGATCCTCACTCTGGCAGACTCCTTACCTGCCTCCCTAAGTGATCACTCCCCAACCTCCCTACTAAAACACCACATAAATAGCAGCAAACCCATTGCCCACCGACAGATTCACTACAAAGCTAAATTCAACTCCAGCTCCTTCACTACCTCCCTACAAAAAATAAACTGGTCACCCCGAAAATACCTCAACCTAGATGAAGCAGTCCACTACTTTAACAGCACTTTCTTCAACATCCTTAACTCCCATGCCCCCCAAAGATGCACCAAAATTCGAAATAAAAAAATCCCCCTGGCTACAAAAAAACATCAAAGACCTTATGAAATCCAGGGATAAAATATGGGAACAATGACACACAACCAAAAACCCCTCAGATAGGCAACTATTGATTGAACTATGTAACAAAGTTAAAAATCAAGTAAAAGCAGACAAAGCCCTTTTCTATCAGACATCCCTAAACTCCTCCTAAAACAACCCAAAGCAATTCTGGTCCACAATTAACTCTATCCTCTGCCCAGGGAAGGTAAACACCCCCCCACCAACCACCCCTCTCTCCACCTGTAGCATGGCTGACTCTTTCAACAAACATTTTACAGAGACAGTTCTATCCCTAACTAAAAAAAAACACTTCCCTATATCAACACCTCCCACACCCAAACCAACTCCACCTCTCCCTCCCTTCTTCCTTTCCACAGTACCCACCTCCAACATAAAAAACTACTGACAAAACTTAAAACCACAAGACTAGCAGCTGACAACCTGCCCATAGAATACCTAAAAATAGCGGCTGATGTTTTAGCTTATCCAATCTCCATATTAATCAACCACTCCATATCTGAGTCCTATGTGCCAACGTTATGGAAAATATCCCACATCAAACCACTACACAATGGCGGCCCCTCAACAGACATCTCCAACTACCGCCCCATTGCCATCCTCTCGAGTCTCTCCAAGATAATCGAAAATGTATCAACTCACAGATCTCCAATTATCTCCTAGACAATAATCTCCTCTCCTACACGCAGCATGGTTTCAGACCACACCATAGCACCACAACTGCTCTGCTCTCCTTCACTAACACCATTCTCCAACATAAAAACAATGGCCTTTTCTCCTCTACTGTATTTCTTGACCTATCGAAGGCTTTTGATATTGTATCACATGATCTTCTACTCTCTGCACTCTCCACCCTCTCCTTTATTAATTGGTTCCACAGCTATCTACAAGGCCACCAGCAGTCAGTTGTCTGGCACAACGATCTATCCCCTTGCCTTCCTGTTACTCTCAGGGTTCCCGAAGGCTCCATCCTTGGCCCCTTGCTTTTCTCCATTTTTACCAATGACCTGCACACCTTCACCAAACATGCTTCCCTCATACAGTATGCAGATGACTCCACCCTCATCTGCTCAGCTCCAATTCTAACAGAGCTACAACAGATCACTCAAGCATCTTTCTCTTCTGTTGAAAGTTGGCTATTAAATGCTCAACTCCTCCTCAACCCAAATAAGGCCAAACACCTCATCTTTCAACCCTCAAAATCTACTCCGAACATCCCCCATTTCAACATACCTGCCAAAGGAAAACACTTCCATCTCACCAACAGCCCACACTAAGCTACTCGGTGTACAGATTGACAACAAACTCAAATTTGGCACTCACATATCACTCACAATAAAAAGTCCACAAAAAACTGGGTACCTTGTATAGAAACCAACAATACCTAACCAAACCAGTCAGAATCACTTCCACAACTTCCCAACTAATCTCAACCCTACTCTATACATCATCCATACTCACATATCTTTGACAATCAGACCTAAAGAAACTCAAAGCCTGCTACAATAAAATTACAAAATTTGCATCAGGGGACTCCCATCACAGTCACCACTGTGTCTCCCTTAGAAACCTAGACTGGCTTGAGCTCCCTCAACTCCTACACCTAACCCAACTTACCTTTGCTCATAAACTTGTAAATCACCCTCTTAAAATTCCCTCACTTCATACACTTCTCCAACCCTACCAATCCTCCAGACCCCTGTGCTCCTGCAACAAAAATCTACTCCAAGTCACCAAACCCAACAACTCTGCAGGGGAAGCACTATTCTCCTACTCCGTATCCAAAATCTGGAACTCACTTCCCACTGCCATAACTACCCTCCCTTCCAGCAGTCTCTTCAAAAATGCTCTTAAAGCACAGCTAAAATCTTACTAGTTATGTCCTTGTCCATACCCTAACTAACCCCCCCTTTCTCCTGTACCACTAATTACCTGCCAGCTCTACTATTAGCTATCAACAGGTTATCAGTATTTCATATCCTTAGCAATACTAGCAAATGATTGCAGTACAATGTTTACTCTTTTCTCTATGTAAGAAATTAATACTACTACGCAAATGTCTTGCACCTTATATTGTTATTATACTCTGACATATGTCATTACATGTCAGACTGTATCTTTGTTATAAATACACTGTTTATTTTTCCTCTGAAATGCTAGATTACACTCTTATATTATGTGAAATTTTGCTTGTCTGACTATATGGAGCCTTGCTTGTGATATACTCTCACATATAGGTCATTTCTCCTGTTGAACTGTGTCTCTACTATAATTATACTGTTTCTTTTTTCATCTGATATGCTAGATTGTACTCTTATATTATGTAAATCTCATATGTCTAAGTATATATGAAGCTTTTCTCCCCAGGCCTCTGCTGAAAATGGGCATATACCCAGTCGGACTTTCCCAGTCAACAAATGTAAAATAAATAAATAAATAAATAAATAAGATTGCAAATAAAGCAATTGAAAACAAGTAATCTCCGTGGTATCCCCAAAGTCTCAAAACAACCCACTAAAGTGTAGTGGGTCCAAAAACAAAACCGTGTAAGAAACTACTCTGTGTGGAAGATTTTCAGTCCATATATTTTTAGTTAATCACTGTATATTAATGAGATCAGACAATAGTAGTAGAAGTAGCGAACATAAACTCATCTTAAGTCAAAACAAAACAAAACAAAAAGTAATAATAGAAAATATATAATTGTACAGCATTACTAAGTATTCAAAAGTAATCCAAGCAAGACAGGCAGTCTGCTTCCAGTCGAAAATCCTTTATTAAGTAAACAGACAAGCGATCCAAGTAAAACAAAAATAGAGTAATAATTTCCTCACAAGCTCAAAAATAGAGTAATAATTTCCTCACAAGCTTTCTAAATATATATATATACTTTTTATCTGGCATGGGAGTGGTTTATTGTGCTGTAAAACAAAGTGTTATTGGCACACATGTTAAATTCACATCCCTTCCCCCATCAGTGTGACATTCAAGCTGGTCCTGCCCTACTTAGTAGCTGCCATAATAATATATAGCCCTTATGTACTTTAAATAAAATCATATAATGATGTGGTACCACTTATTTAACCAAATTATTAAGAAGATTATTAAGTCTGTGATTTTTATCCAAGACAATATACTACATGGCTGGAAATATATCAATCTTAGTTCATTTGGCAATCAAAAAATATATATAAATATATACATATACATTTTGCATGTAAAAATCAGTTTCTATTTTCATAACCTATTGTTAACAAAGATCACTTTCATCCTTCTAGACTTCTTCAGGTCTGTGTACAAGAACCCTAAAAACCTATATAATTGTATAATTAGTTAGTATTGTTATTACAAATCATTTTGAATAAAGTGGAAAAAAGAACCAGAAAAAAATAAAAATAAGAAAAAAATGTATCCCCGGGATTCATGAACCTTGCGCCAGGTGCACGCATGGCGTAGGCGCCACAACACCAGACATGGCCGCCGAGCGATTCAGGTACAATCCAAACCCACGTGCATCAGCGGCGTACGCCGGAGTTGCGCCGCCTCCGGAGTAGGTATGTTAAATACCCCATGTGCGGTGTTGCACCATGCAAATGAAGGCAAGTAGCGATTCATGAAGTGGCGCGGGCGTAGCATAACAGCACGGCAATGTAAACCAAAAAAAACGGTTTACATATATCCAAACATGACATAGGAGTAACGGAAGGCTGCCAACGTCATGTGTCATAGTGGTGCAACATGGCAATGTGTAAAGAAATCGAGAATGTCAAAGGAAAACCTGCAGAAAATGTAAATAACGACATAAATGTCATGTACGCAAAAACCACAGCAGAATCCCAGGACATGTCCACAGAAGGTGAGGAACAATGAAGTAATATGACAATGCCATAAAAGAGCAGTATAAGACACATCAGCATCACAGCCACAATACACCATAGTATGAATGGAATGCCACAACCACAGCCCAAGGGTTGCCAAGGAGTGGCGTCGGTGTCTGGCGCCGTAACCATGTATTAGTAGTCAATGCCATGCAAATGAGGCAGATAATACTGAATCGCAAACCCCCCGCTGGCGTAAGGCTGCACCAAACGGCGCAGCGGTAAAACACCGAGGAGTGGCCTAGAGGGAACACCTGTCAATCGCAGAGGGGTGTGCCGCTGTAGGAGGAAGCACATTGGAGCCCAGCAAACCTGGGCTGTACAATGCACATCACAGCATCAGGACCAGCGTGTGAGGAAATAGATGCGCTGAGAGTATACAATGCGCGCACAGATGCATGTGCACGAGGATGACGACGTTCCCCAAACCAGTCATGTGACGGCCGCCCCGTCAACAACCATGGATACAGGAAGGTGATGCGGAGAATATGAGGAAATGTGGAAGCAGTGTAATTGGAGTCGTAATGAGCAATTAACACCAATCAACCGACGGAGGGCAATCGGCGGCAGCTGACAACTCTGCATGCAGAAATCTGCAAAACGGGAAAGGGGAGGAATATGAATGCAAAGAAAGTAGTGGATGTTGCAGAAATGCAAAGAGTGAAGAACCGATACAGCACAGCCAAGGAGAGAGTTAGCATAACGGCGGCAGACAAAATGCATGACATGTCATGTGCCTGCAGGATGCACTCCCGTAAATAGTAGGTGCAATGTGCAGAAACAGTAAAGTAAGGTGTAAAGCTAAACCAATTCAGGCAAGTGTAATGTAACACCAAAGGCAACAGCGTTGCAGTGCCAACGGTAAAACACGGTAGATAACCCACAGATACGGCAGCAGAGACACACCCAATGACATCACCGGGTGTACAGCACAACACTATAAAGTGGGAATGCACACAACACACAGCGCGAATTCCCAAAAGCTGCGCCTTACGGTGTACACACACGGGGAACTTTTAAAATGTATATGTTGGGTGCTGCCGTGGCCGTGATGCATCAGCATGTGCTAGAGACAGACGGAGTTGCGGAGGAGGGTGCCGACAACTACCGGAGGCCTCAGAGGAGAAGGAGAGTGTTCAGACCAAGGGTGACCTACCAGGGGCTGCAAGACCTGGAGATAGTAGAGCATTACAGGGTGGACAGGGACACGTTACAGCAAATAGTGGAGCTGTGCCGGCCACGCCTGAGAACAAGAGACAACAGAGGGGAGCCCATCCCAGTGGACACAAAGGTATGTGTAAGCTTGCGAATACTGGCACCTTTCAAAGGCCAACCGGGGATATAATGGGCATCTCACAGGCATCAGCATCCAGGGTACTACACCAGTTTCTGGATGCCATGTTACGACATGCCCATGAGTATATATACTTCCCCAGATCTCAGGAGGAGTTGGCTAGCAATATGCGCCACTTCCACCGTGTGGCACAATACCCGGAGGTACTGGGTGCGATAGACTGTACGCACATAGAAATCAAGTCACCACCCGGTGAGCAGGGTAGACGCTACATAAACCGCAAGGGATTCCCCTCCATCAATTGCCAGGTCGTGTGCAATGCGCAGGGCATTATCATGGATGTGTGTGCTGGCAGCCCTGGAAGCTACCACGACGCCCATATCTGGCATGCCTCACAGCTGTATCAGGTATTCGCCAGGGGGGACATCACACAAGGTCACCTTGTGGGTGATGCTGGCTACGCATTGGAGCCATGGATGATGACACCCATCAGAAATGCACACACACACATGCAAGAACGCCATAATGAGGCACATGCACAAACCAGAATAATCATAGAGCGTGTGTTTGGGATGTTGAAATCACGGTTCCGGTGCTTGGATACATCTGGTGGAGCCTTGCAGTACTCTCCAGGCACATGTGCCCACATATTCATAGTATGTGCTATGCTACATAATATGATCCTGCGGAAACAGCTGCCGCAGGGACATAATGGTGTAGGGCCACCAAGCCCGCCACAACTGCCAAGGCAAGCACAGGCACAGGGCGTTCAGCACCATGAACACACTGTGCCAGCCCCAGTAGGCAGACGGAGGCGTACCCAATATGCCTACGCCTTGGCAAAGAGGGAACGTATAGCATATACTCTGACAGCGTAGGCCCCATGGACTGACACCTCCCTACCTGCACACACAGTGAAATGGACGACACACAAACATGTCCGCCCGTAATGTGTACTGTATGGGCGGTCCCATGTGTGACTCCAACATAGGTAGTACCCAAACACTGCACAACCAACAGCCAGCGGAGCATGGACCGCCAACACCTCAACCGCACGCGGGTCCGACAGCAGACGGTGTAGCCGTATGCTGCCACGTTCGGCGCAAGGTGTCTACATATGTGCATACACAAATATGGATATAGATATCATTACACA
Organism: Protopterus annectens; assembly: GCF_019279795.1. NCBI lineage: Eukaryota > Metazoa > Chordata > Ceratodontiformes > Protopteridae > Protopterus > Protopterus annectens. Next base: position 1,130,215,664 of record NC_056732.1, on the reverse strand, counting down.
CGTAGAAATATATGTACACATACACAGATATAAAGTACAACAAGTTAAACAGGGAATCACAGGGATGCAAGGTTACAGATGCAGTAAGATGCGAACTCTCAACATAGTAAACATACTGAACGACAACCCGACTATCCGGGAGGGTGGACAGAGCAGGGAACGCCACCCATGGAAAGGTCAACCCACCTAAATGCATATTCGCCATTCGGGATGATCGCCAGGCCACGATACAGTAACAGGACATGTGCGTGTAATATCCTCAGGATATGAGGGTGGAGGTAGACACTGCCGCCGGCGATGTGGTCAATGTAGGTACTGTGTGCAACCGTCTCTGCGAAAGCGGCAGTATGTCTATGTGTGAGGTGAGGGTGTCGTGTGTTCCGCTGTGCCAGTGTAATGTGTGTGACACTATAAAATGTGTATGTAGGTGGCATGTGACAGGCGGAGTGGAATAACATGTGTAGGCATACAGTATAAGAACCACAGGCGTATGTATAGCAGTACCCACAAAGTAGTACTGAGAGCTCCTCACTGGCTAGGCGTGGCGACGTAAAACGATGCAAATCGAAAATGTCCCAGAATGTACCACAGGAGTATAGCCAACATGACATGCAAAGGACGCATGTACAAAACATCAGCGGATGTATGGCGCCGACATGTTAATTCCAATACGATATATCGGCAACGTTACGCAGCAATAGTTATGTACCACGGAAATACGCATGTGCTACCCCGGCACCGATCGTGGACACGTATCGTCCCGTAAACACCGCTGTGTGTTCTACGAGTGTTAAACAAGCAATCGCCACCCGAGTAGGTGGCAACCGGTAGCATACAGGCCGTCCCAACTACAGGACCACAATGACCGTAAATATCTGTGACAAAATGCCAAGGGATACTCGGCACCTACGAACAGCTGCAGATATACTACCGATGTGATGGAGGAATACATGCAGGAAGCACACAAGCAAGCGGTACCGACAGCAGCCGACATCAACAAAACCTACACTCCTAGAACAACAGACAGGTAACTTGTACCTCCCCAGGCAGGGATGGAGCACACACAGAAGCATACCGAGTATGTACAAATGCAAGGCCCACAACCCGTACCCATCACCCACAGCCGCCGATATACCCCATCGCACATATCAAAGGGATACAATCCGAAATAGCAGCAAAGACATACAGGCAGTTAATGACAGCGGCATACCCGCAACATCCCGCGTGGGAACCACTATCAGCAGCGGATGCATACCTGCATCCGTTGTGTACAGGAATACAAGAGCTATGTTACACATCAGAATGCAAAACGCCATCGACAGATGCCGGCAGGACACGGACACCCACATGTGGAACATAATACCATACCCAACACACACAATCCAAGGCTAACACCACAGCCAAATGTACCTGACGCGACACATAGCGGTTATAGTCACACATAATATAACACAATACATACCATCCCCACGAAGGTAGTGCAGATAACCAACGCCCAGACGATGAATGAACTATGGCCTAGTTCCGACGAGTACCGTACGAATGGAGGAGATGCACAGGTGATATGCGCATAAGTACACACCGAGGAACAGCTATTGGTGTGATGAACCCACATGCCGCAGGTGACGACGGATATAAGGAAGACTCCCAGGATAGTCAAACTGTATGTTCATACCGAACAAAGACGTTATTCCTACAACAGCCGAACACTTGTCAGTAGCGAGACACAAATGGAATACGGAAAGCAATACAGGAAAGGTATGTAGAACCCACGAGATGTACTGGTGTGTAACGCATGATATGTATGACGAATCGGCACTGTATGTGAACGGTGTTTGTCAGTAAAGATACCTGTCCATAAAGGAGAGAGTGGTGAAAGGTGGTTATGTAGTGTTAACCTGCTGAGTATACCAACCACTGTGGACACCGTGTGCACAGCAGTGGGACATCATGTACACAGCTGGGATAGGCCAAGGGTGCCATCGTGATTTAAAACACAGAACAATGCCACCACCCACGCTGATGCTGGCAGTGGATGTCCAACAATGAAGTGCCACAGCAGGGGATAGGACATGTATGTATAGTGTCACAGCACACATGTGTATGGGCAGATATTGTCGATGTCATACGTAATGTGTGCACGACGTGCACGTATGCCTCTCAGTAGGGGTGACCATGTCAAGTATGTATAATGTAAAGCTATCATGATGGATACGTTCAGACATTATACACAGTATCACAGGCATAGCATGCATGATGGACGTATGGCCTAGTGTTATGTACATTAACAGGATATGTATGGCCTGCAGATATGGGACAGAGCAGTAGCAGAATAGCCACCCAAAATGGAAGGAACATCAAGTAACCATGTCCCAGCCATCTGTAGCAGGTGCAATGTGTGCAACAATGATGTCTGGCAGGTCCATGTGTAAACACATGTGCAATGTACACAGTCGTGCCACCCCCCCATGGTACTGTCCACTGGACAGCAAAGGTGGATGTCAAATGCATGTCTACACAGTACTGCTGTTGTGGTGGTCCCATGTGTATGTGTCACCCTATCAGCAAGGGAGCTATCACATGACCAGTGCCACAGTGTGTCCCTGTGGGATGTGCACAGGACCTATGTTCTACAGCATGGTGTGTGTCTAGTCTGTGTAGGTAAACAGAAGGACAGGCTAAGCAATGTGGCTTGTGTGCACATATGCATGACTGCTTCATTCACCCTGCTCACTGCAGACGCCATGTAGGAGTACTACATGCATCAGTAATGTGGAGGACATGGCCCATGGCAGAGTACATGACACCACTGTGTAAGTGGTATGCAGATGAGTACAGATGTGTTCCCTGTCTGTCATCTGCATATGTAAACTGTCTGAGCCTGGTATACATTGGCATGACTATACTGTGACATGGAAAGTTGTAGCCATTGTGGAAGGCACACCACGAATGTGTTATAGTAACCCTGCCCGTGTGTAGATGTGTGTATGGCACAAGTACAAAGGCTACCAATGTCCCAGCAACACACATAGTCCAGATAAGTGTGGCCCTGCAGATGTGTACCCACGCCACAGTGGAATATGGCAACCACAGCACCATGTGGGGCATGTGTGTGTACAGCAACCATGTACAATGTGATATGCATGTATAGGGACAGTATCCACGTGATACCCAGTGGATGACTGTCGCTATGCAAAGGTGATGTGTATGCACCATCCGTGATGTATCTGACACAATGACATCTACACGATATATCTTCCACACCGACACCTGCATGGATGTTAGCAATATGAGCTGCTGGAGCTAGAATGTCGCCAGGTATGTAGATGTGGGACATGTAGACATGGACATTACTCCGTGACAGCATGTTGTGTATGTAAGCAAATAGTGAACATGAGGGGACACATGACCGAGGACTGTGTAATGCCACATGTACTGTACATGTCGTAGGTAGCATGATATGCTTGCACCACTGTGTGACCTGTCCAGGAGTCACATAGCCTAACATCCTGAGACATAGGGTATGATGTGATGGTGGATGTGTACATTGCCAATACCAGAATGTGGAATGGTGCTGAAGGGCAATGTGGGGATAATGTCTGATCTGTTACCCTCTGTACTACACCAACCACCCATGCAATGGTATGACAGGTGGCCATCATGTGGATGTGGTGTGCTGTGGCACACAGACCAACAAGGGTGCAAGTAAAGGCATGGAAGTCGTCAATGAGTGTGTGATGCATGTATGTGAGGATGTGCCCCAGTGCCATACCGAATGGTGCAGTCATGTCTGTATGAATGCAGTCCCACACGTGCAATGCACTACCACCCATGTGTAGTGTGATAGATGCGGTGGTGTGGTGGTCAAGGTACACAACGTCCATGAACGGGCTAGCAGTTAATTCAGTGGGCTGCTGCAGAGACACATAACAACCGGTTTGGTGGGATATAACAGCTATGGAGATTGGAGGTGACATTGGGACAGTGTCCGAGGACATAATGTGTGCATGGCAGTACCATGTATGTGCCCACAGGGACAATGTGATGTCCATGTATGGATTGGAACCCTGTAGTGAGTGAGAGTGTATATTATTGGTAGGTAACCCATTGCTGGCATGTTGCCAACAACATCTCTGTCGGCAATGCCTGGATGACTGTCGTATGCTACATTGAATGTGGATGTAGCCAAACAACACAGACATACCACCACACTGTGTGAGGGCCCACACTGCAAAGTATGGTGGTCATGTGTAGGTAGCTAGCTGTGGAGTATGTGATGGAGCACGAGGACACACCATGACTGTCAAGTGATGCACCACACACATTTGAACATACCCACAGTGCAACAGCCTGCACATGCGCCCATACAGCACATGTGCATGGAACATGCATACCACTGTGGCATCTGTGAAAAGGCCAGTACCACCATGTCTCTGTGTGGAATAGCATGGTCCCAACCAGTGCGTACATGTAGCGGAAGTGCATCGTGATATGTGTCAGCATAGTCATGTATACTGTCCATCTGACGGGGTGCCATGCCATCAACTACCCCCGTCAGCAGCTGTTGGTAGTACCAGCTGTTGAGCACATGTACCATGTATGCTGCAATGGGTGTGTGTCCAGGGTGTGGCTAGCAGGGCCGCAAAGCATATATGTCCATCAACCAGAGGGGGGATGTCTGTAGGTATAGCACACAGACACATGGAGGTATGGTGCATGCCAAGGGTAGTGTAGGCATGGTATGTCATGTTTAATGTGTCACCCAGCTATGTGTAGTGCATGGCCAAGCATGTGTGGGTACATGGGAGTCCATACTAGGGAAGTGCGTGTTGCTGTCAGCACATGGCAGTAGCAACTGTCCGAGGTGCAATGTACAGTATGATAACACAGCCAGCATGTAACCTGTGGTGTACAGTGTATTCACCGTCACGTGTCACAATGTGTCTAGCGGTCACAAACATGGGTATCCGAACATGGAGTACCTATGATGCATTTCTCTTAGAAAAACATACAGTATGTGTGTACATCACTGTGTGATGTGGGATCCACACACCTGTGTGTGTTGCAGTCCAGGTATGTGCCTGGGAGGTATGATCTGTGTACAATCTGGACCAGCAGGTGTGCTCTGTAGAGCATGGAGGCAGGTCCCAGGCACCGCAGATTAATGTCAGGCATGCCTTACTGTGTGTGCAGTGCATGTGCACAGCACAGTGGGGGGTGCAACCATTGCCACACATCACCGCATGCCGTGCCTGCCTGTGACAGCCCTGCTGGCGACAGACATGTGACACTGCTGCAGAGGCAGCATAGCATGTGAAGATGGACATGTGGGCCCCACACTCTAGGCAGATGTCCGCAGGTCATGTGTGCCACAGTACTGTGGTTGACCATGACTGTCATACTGGATCAATACCACATGCCTGCATAAGTACAGTATGATCATAGTCAACAGTCGCAGTGACAGAGTAGGCAAATGTACAGTATCCCTGTGTGCAGACCACTGCCTACTGTACACTCGGCTAGACACACACCCAGAGGGTGAATACACCATTGAGCCATCAGATGTCCCATTCCACGTAGCCTGTACAATGTCATCACAGGGTGGTCACAATAGCATGTGGTAAGACAGACATGTTGTACCAGGTGATGTGTCATGTGTGCATATGTTGACTTGCACAGCCGTTCACATGTCTGCAACATATGATGCATACTGTTACATGATGTGTGGAACTGCACTGTGACACACAACAGGGACATCTGACACAGGTGTGTTGTGAATGGTGTAACCCATGTTCACACAGGATACACACTGCCGCTGTTGGCATCCATGCTGGTGGCTACCAGTGGTGCATGCAGTGGTCATACAGACATACTGCATACAGTGTTCCTGCAGGGATGTCCATCCTTGTGGATGATGTGTTGCTATGTGAAGGTAGGTGTGTGTTGTGAATGTTACACATCCAGATGACACCATCTGGTGCAGTCATGGTCATCAACAGCATCACACACATCCACAGCAGTCAGAACCCTGTCCTGAGAATGTGTGTCAGTCACCCTCGTACTGTGTGACATATGTGCACATGGCAGAACACCTCCCACTGTCATCTAGGATGGCTATGTGATGGCTGGAATGTGCCGTGATAATGTACAATGCTGGTAGTCCAATGAAGTACGTGGAATCAGACACAGTACGCCATGGCCGCCATGTAAACCATGCACAACAATGACTGTCTGACAGACACAAACAATGCGTTGACATGTTGAACATGTGGACATGAGAACTCCCAAAGAGGTATGTTGCACATATCGATGTACAACTGTCATCTATGGCCATAGCATGGGTGCAGACGCACATACCCCACAGGCAGTACCACATGATGCAGGTAGGGGGCATTGCAGGTGCACATGTGACAGTTGCAGCACCGCCACATGTCCTGCATAGCCGTCATGTAGGGGTAGTAGTGGCATGTGACTGATGGACATGCCTGTACATTTGACCATGTCCCACAGGAGATGTGTTATGTGTGTACAACATGTGATGTGCCAACATCAAGCTGTGCAGTGTATGGCCGCCAGTGTACCTGTATGACTTGTTCTGCGATGTGTGCAAAGGCAGATAGTACTGCATTGCACGCCCACAAGCCCCACACAGGTGCATAGCCTGAACATACAATACAAAGAGGGTGTGGGATGATAGCAACCCACAAGAGGAGATGGGTACGGGTGGCAACCCACTACCACATCCGTGGGTATGGTGTGCATGTGTATGACACATTAGCACCTGAGAAGCTAACAGTACAGCAGTACAGGGTTGCATGCATATATGTTCAACAATAGCCCTGTGTATCCCACCACCGGCCCGTGGATAGACAGACACCAACACAATGTGCAGATATGATATGTGCACAGCACATAAACGATGCCTACTGTAGAACAGGCAGACTGTGTAGACATGCATATTT